>NW_027109908.1:942966-945379 GCF_000696795.3 Halyomorpha halys
TCACAAGTGAAACGAAAATAGTTGTAAACTATTTTCGTTTCACTTGTGACCGCAACCCTGACCATCTTCCTATATATCAATTTTTACGGTCAACTATTTATACATATATACAATATATATTATAAATTGCTCATAGTACCATTTTATGCATATCTCTGTTTTATAATTATGATCAGTTTAAAATAATGCCTTACTCACTTATGGAACCCGGAATCATTATCCAAATATGAGAGGAACTCAGGACAGAAGCCACAGCAGAGAGGCTTTAGAGTTTCAGTCTTCATTAATCATCTGGTGATCATTATTGCCAGTTCATCATTAACCAAAGTCCGATCGATGGCGGTACAGTCCTCGCAGGACCTTATTGTATACAGGATCGCTTCATCAAAGCTTAGCAGTTCCTGCGGATGTAACAAATATCTTCGTCAGAGAGGGTATATAATATCTAGAATGTCCTGCTTATATCTATTGGATATAAAGTTGATTTCCTTGTATTGCGTAATGATAAATATTCATTTATTTATGCAAACTTTTCCACGATTTTACAGGATTTCCAGAATTTTAAATACCTAACCTTATTGTTAAAAATGTCAGAATCTTTCGTTATAATTGTAAAAAAAAAGAAAAATTTAAAAGTAATTTGTAAAATCTCAAGTTTTTATTTTTCGACTTCATAAAAATTGTGGATTAAGGAATATTTTAATTAGGTATAAAATATTGGTTGAAGACCAGAATTCAAATTTGTGCTCGGTCTTTGGAAAAAATAACATTTAATAAAGTCCAGCTTTGTCTTCCACACGGGGGTGGCAAGTCTTGGTTTGGAGTTATCCTGCAGACTGTAAATACCGTATATATATATATATATGTGTGAGTGTTTATTTATTTTATTGTTACTTAAATTTTATTTTATTTCTCTTAAACTTTTTTTTTTGGTTACTGGCGCTCAATAACACTCTTAGTGACACCCCTGGGAGAGGTTCCTGGAGTTCAATCACATTTGGATAATTATGATTGAGTTCAGAAATTTTTGTTGCTTTATTTTACTTAATTACCTTAGCTGTTTTCTTATTTTCTTTTGTTTATTCCGTAATCACCAATGCGCATTTATGATGTATATATATAACATTTTTTATCCATTTTAGTTTATGCTTAATTATTTTATGGTATTATTATTATTTATTACCCTTGAGTTTGGCAAAATTTATTATTCGAATAAAAGTTTCTCGAAAACAGAATTATTTGGTCAGTTTTATTCAATTATATTTTTGATATAGATTGATATACATATCATGTTAATATTTCATTTTATTTATATATTTCTCCATTATTATTATTATTTTAATTCTTTGTTTGCTTTTTCTGTTTTTTTTCTTTTATCTGTCTGTTTCTGTATATATTTTAACACTAATACTCAATACTCTTGATTTGTGGTAGATTGTATTAATTCACTTCAATAATATTAAAAAAAAATAAAAAATATATATATATCTTCAGAACCAGAAGTCTAAAATACAATTTATTTTACACACGCCAACTCCCTGATTTTTTTTTTGGTCTCATTGGTTGTAATGGGTCCTAATGTTGACGGAAATCCAATATTTCAAGTCTTAGGTTAGCTTACAAAATTTCATTAAAATCCGTAAAAAACACTCCAGTTATTCTCCTCGTACGAATAATTAAGTCTAGTTTACCAGCCTTAATCAGTCCATTCTAAAACCTACCCTGTCAGGGGAATCATATCTTGAAGATGATAACAATATAAAATCATAACGTGTAATAAATGATATGAGGATATCCCATAATAAAAAAAAATCTTATCCTGAATGAAACGATGAGTAAAAACATTTAATGTTTTAAAAAAAAATTATAATAATGAAAAAGTATAAGATGAGCTGGTTTTAGCTTTAAATATCTACTGTGATAATTAATTCATGTAGTAAAAAAATATTATTAATTATACATTCATTTTTTTTAATGGGAGTATTGATCACCATATAACTAATTATTTATTCTGTTTCAGGTAAGTGACTTCTTCAATAAGAGTATGGAAACTATAGAAACCAAGTATGTTAAATCAATTTGTTGTTGAACGAAATTGCTTTATAAAAAAAATATTTATACTTTACTAATAAATTTGTAATTACACTAATTTCGACTCCTTAAATCAAAAATAGCTTGACATTAGAGTGCTGGCACTAGTTAGAGAGGAAAATGCAATACCCTCTCCACAACTATCACTAGAATTTTTATCGGAATTTTTTAATTGAATTACTTAGCCATATAATGTCTACATAAATATATATGTGTTCTATTAATACAAGAGCCGGGAAGAAAAAAAGTCAGTTATCTCACCCCAATTTTTGATTACTTTAATGAAAACTATGTATAATTACTAGTCAAAATTGATGAGTCT
>NW_027109908.1:946609-948103 GCF_000696795.3 Halyomorpha halys
AATATACACAGATAGAATACACAAAATAAAAGAATGGATATAATAAATATAATGTGATAAAGAAAAGACAATATACAGAGGTGTTTAAATTATATAATAAAAACATTAATAATAAAGTAATTAATGTAAGTATACTAAAATTGGAAGTAAAATACGAATATAAATTTTAAAAAAAGATATATAAATACGAAAGGAAAAAGAAATAGATAGTAAATATAAAATATTAAGTAATAAAATGAAGTATGGGGGAGGGTGAGAATATAAAAATAAAACCAGGTAAAAGACATAAAATGAAAGTGTACTTCTGAAATGCAGAACGTAGAGAAAAGAAAAATTATGAGGATTTATTTTGAATATTATTTATCCTTTTCCCTCAACTATTTTTATTTCTTTCACACGTTTCAGCTCTTACATGTTTAAAGGAGGCCATAAAATATCCATATTTTTTACTTACATTTTATCCATCAACATCAACTATATTTTCCCTATCTTACATACCCTTAAAAATAATATAATTTATGATTTAATTTTTTTTTTTACTAGATGTATTATTTTTTTAAGTATTTTTTTTTGTATGCCCAAGTTTATTCATATTTATTTTTAAAAAATTGGGTTATTAACAATAATCAATTGTAAAATATTTAAATTACTGTGACTCCAATCTCATAAACACATAAGACATACTTAACACACTAAAAATAAATAGATAAAATACAGAACAGAAGTATACATACTACCTGCAAGACAGAATTATGTTTTATAATGGAAGGATTGGGGCTTGATCGGTTAAATATGAAACGATAAGGTCTTCATGGATTATTTATTAAGTGACAAAGTAAGGAACATTGAGGATTTTACGAAGGATTTTGGATTGTAAGGATTGGATACGAGAGGGATTCAATGGTTCAGTGGAGCCCCAAAGCTCGATTAAGTATGTCCAGATAGAGCTTATTATTGCCATATAGGTCAGTATTTTGTAATGAGTTGGAAGTTTAGACCGTTTGTCTAGTAAGTACAGTAATAGTCGAAATCGACGAGCAGTTTCCTGTCTTTTCAGTCTTGTGTGAGGATTCCATGTCAGTCGTTAGTCCAGATGTAGTCCTAGGTACCGCATTTGTTCTACAGGGTTAAAGGATACTGTAAGACAGTCAATAGGTTCAGGACGAAGAGTAAAGGTGATTTGATGGGGTTTATTTTAATCATCCAATTAGGACACCATTCTTCGAGGGTTGTGATATGGGATCAAAGATTTTGGGATGGATTTAAAGAGTTATTATCAAATATTTATTGATCTTAATTTGTTAATAATAATTAATATTTAATTTGATAAATAACATTATTATTTATAAAAAAACTGTTTATTTCGCTGTGTTGTGTTGTTTTATTATTGAATGAACCTCTAAATTATTAATGATTGGAGAAGTTTGTCGAGGGGTGCGGTCAGCAAAGAACAACATAAATAAACAAAACCATATTTATTTATTTTATGCTGAC
>NW_027109908.1:948643-955624 GCF_000696795.3 Halyomorpha halys
TTATGTTGTTCTTTGCTGACCGCACCCCCCGACAAACTTCTCCAATCATTAATCTACGGTCAACTATCTACACCTCATCCTAAATTATTAATGATATATAAAGCCTTTGATTATTTACTATTTTATCCATAAACTGTAGTAGTATATAAAAAATACTCTCTCGAGTTAATCCATTCAGCATTAAGAATATTATAGAAATACACAGACGTAGAAAGTTGAGGAACACTGTGTTATACTAATTTCCCCGACCTCCTCTGCCACTCACAAACAGATGTGGTTCCTTTGATTTACAATTCCTGATGGGAAAACTTCTCTGTAATATATACCCACTATCCATTTTCACATTTGTTGTTTTCGTTACACCTTGCGGACAGAAATTTCAGGATAACTCTTTCCTTATTTGTCAGTATTGTTATACAAATATGACAATTAGGGATATCTTCCAAGAATATCTATAATTCCTCTCATGCCTTAATATTTTTAAATGAAAGGAGGCAATACAATATGACTAATCACAAATATAAAGTTCACAAACAAATCTCTCGGGCGGTGGTATTTTATGCAGGGCAGACGTGGGGTTTTGAGCACTATAACTTTCTGAGAGAATGATAAAAATATATTTTTTTTTTTGCAAAAATTACTGCTCTGTTTCGTACCGTGCAGGAGGGGTTTGTTGAAATAAATATACATTTCTCATTGTAAGCTATAGTAATAAATCATGGATAAAATTGAAATCAAAGAATTAGATAAATAATTAAATGAGGAAAGAAAAAGAAAAATTGACACAAAAATAAACATTTTATGTTTATGCAACTTAAATAATTGTAATAAAACTTATAAAGATCCCTAAGGTTCGATGCCGCTACCACCAGTCGGTCTCTGCGTACATCTGTCCTTAACGGAATCCTCTCATCTATGTTTTGGTCTGCTCTTCGGAGTTCATCCGTCGGTTTAGTGTTTATTAATATTATACGTATCCGTTCTTTAGTAAGCCCCACAACCTTTTATAACCTGAATTATATTTACCGAGAGCAGTCCCCTCAATTCAAACTTGTGTAGTCTTCTAAATTCTCCCATCAACTTATCGTTTTCGGTCCGAATATTTTATTTTATTTATTAATTTTGTTCTCGAAAAATCTAAAGCCCTGTTCTTATCTTACTGTAAGAGGATTTTGCATCCCTAAAGAACAGTAATACGCTCTGGCCTTGGATCCGACGGTGAGATTTGAGGATTATGACTTCGATCAGGTTGGATTGGAAAGGGGAAAAAAAAGAAACTTATGGAAAATGCGTCTCTTTCCTTAAATAAATATTCCGCGGCACCATCGGAGAATTAGAGAGTTCTCCGTGAGAGGTTCTGGTTTGGATCTCGGGGAACACCACCAGATTAAACAAGGAGCTTCTTAGAAGACATTAGAAAATATTATTTTGAACTTCCTGGGGATCATACATCATCACCTGCATTGGAAGTAGCTCTGATATTATTTATTCTTTTTGGATCTGTCGATTTGTGTTTTAACCTATTTAATCATCGAATTTTTTTTTAATTTACTTTTTGTTTTATAAAATCTGTATATTCATTTTTAAAGTTTATTTATGTTTATAAATTGATCTACTGCAGTGACTATCATGTCTTTGGTTTTATTTTACAGTGCTGTCTAATGATAGATTCGTTTAATAAGTCTAACGGATCAAACGTGGGTAGCGGATCATTAGAGAGAGGGGGTCTGAGGGAGTGGAATAGGAAGAATAAAATTGTCTATTATATAAAATAAAATTGTTAAATAATAATTGTATTTAGTGTGTATACGATTATTGATAGAAGGAAAAGATAGTGGAAAAATGTTGTTACATCATGTGAATAAATGTACTGTATATATGTCCCATCATGGATTAATTGATATGCTGTGCATGGTAGCAACCCAATGTATTTGGGCAACATGGCTGAATAAAGAATTTCTCTCTTCTAACTTTTAAGTTTAGACAGAATGCGTGAGCTAAGAAATTTTAAAATTTAACAAATACAAACTTTTTTTTCGCCTTTAGTTCACTTTTCCCTAACAGCATACGCTGATGACACATATATACTGTCTGTAAACAAAGACCCAACTAATGCATTACAAACACTACAGACACACATAACATCTATTGAAGAATGGTGTCAAAACTAGGGAATCAAAATAAATCTTGACAAATCCCATCAGATCACCTTTACTCTCCGTCGTAAACCTATACACTCCTGTCCTACAGTATCCCTTCTAATTACTCCACTAACGCCTGTTGAACAGATTCGATACTTAGGACTCCATCTTGACAAGAGACTTACTTGAAATCCTCAAACAAGACTGAAACTACAAGAAACTGCTTGTAGATTCCGATTGCTACACCACTTACTTGACAAACGTTCTAAACTTCCCATTCGCTACAAAAAATTAGTATACATTACGATAATCAAACCAATTTGGAGATATGGAATTGAACTCTGGGGCTCCACCAAACCATCAAATTCTTCCCGCATCCAATCGTTACAATCAAAAATCCTACGTAAAATCCTTGATGCTCCTTATTACGTTACAAATAAACTCATTCACAAAGACCTTAACATCCCATTCGTTGCAGATTTGGCCCAAAACAGATATGCGTCTTTTCATTCCAAACTCCTTAACCATCCTAACCCATTAATTCTTAATCTTTCATCCTTAACGATCTCTGATAATCCTCCAAGGCGTCTGAAAAGAGGATGGCCACGGGACCTTCTAATTTAAATTAATGTATGAAGTACCACCAATGGGTGGTTCCTTCCCAAGATTTTCAAGTGTATATGAAACATACAACATATTTACTTATTGTATTATTTTGTACATTTGTAAATTAAATTAAATAAATAAAAAAATTCGCTTTTATTTCCTGATCAATTTTGTTATTTCAAGTTACGGTAGAAACTAAATACTTAAACCTACCTACTGGTTAAAATGTATGTCCTCCTTTATCTAAAACACTGGCATTGCTCTCGTTTCTATTACTAGTTGATGTCTAGTCGAGAACTAATTCCTTAGTATAGTTTCTTTATGTTGTCGTATTGATTTTTATTGTTTCTTCGTCCTTACTCAATATTACTAAATCATCAGCACACCTAAGTACCGGTACTTTACCACCTAAAGTTAAACCCTTTTCAGTTTTAACCTGTTAACATTGCGTAACATATAAATACGTCAAACGTAAACAATATGGGGTACGAATTGGCCATATGAATACGTCATTGAAATATATGTTGAGCCCTGGAATGGGCGGGGCGTATATCTTCGAACAACAAAGGTATTAGCCATGCATACAAAAAAAAATAGTTCATTTGGATCAATTACAGGTTTTTTAGAGAGTGTGTAGAGAAATTACCAGATTTCATTTATAAGAACATAGTGAAAAATCACAAAAATGCATTAACAAACAGCTCTACACCTAAACAATCACACTTAGATGAAAGGCATTTTCCAGAACAAATGAAAAGTGATTTAGGAAAAACTTAATCCAGAAAATCTAGTTTGCTACAAAAAAGGTGTTAGAAAAGAATATACATACTGGTGTACAGATTGTAAGACAGTACTATTTATCAATAATTGTTTTAAAATATATCACACTGAAATTTTGAATTTTTATATATACATATTTCAATTTTTTTAACTCAATATTTCTATAATAAATAATTCAAATTTTATCCATTATAGTCTCAAAACTTTTTATTTTTCTTATAAGACCGACGTTTCGGCCTTTTTTAACTTTTAAGGCCCAAGTTTGTGTCAAAACCAACCCAAGGTTGTGATAAAAGTTTTAAGGAATAGTGTTTGATGATAAATGATTTTGATTTTGTTTTAAGTGAATATTTGACTAATTAGAAATTGATATTTTTGACCTGGGCAGAATAGCCTGCATGGAGTTAGAGTTTTTTAAATTATATAGTTTCAAAGTTGTATTGAGATTGTCCCTGAAGATGGCCGGATTGGCCGAAACGTCGGACTTATAAGAGAAATAAAAGGTTTTGAGACTATAATGGATAAAATTTGAATTATTTATTTTTAAATAATTACCAGTCTCAAGAAAATATTAAGATTATAAATCAATATTTCTATTTTTTTATTGTTCTGTAATTAAGTTTTTTTCGAGTATCCAAACAAAAAATATATATTTTTCGTAATCTTTATAATTGTTTGTAAAATTTATAATTTTTTCATTCGATATTTCCATTTTTTTTGGTGACATTATTTTCTATTCGTTTGAAATTTTGTAGTTTATTTTGTGATTTATATATAAATAAACGGTAAAACACATATTTCATGGTCTTTTATTTATTTTAAATTCATTTATATAAAAAAAATAATAATAATAATATAAAATAATGTCCTCCGGGCGTGATGTACTGGCACTTCCTAGTGAAAGAGTTCGCGCCAGTTATATCCTACGTAATTAAAAAAGGTTAAAAGGTTAATAACGTATTCTGGTACTAAATTAAACTCAAAATAAAATAATAATATAACCTATATAGTAATATAACTTATAAAAGTTATATAACTATTAACAGTTATAGAAAATATTTCAATTCCAATTAAAATTATTTTTTTATTGTTTCTTTTTCCATATCACAGCCCTCGAAGAATGGTGTAATTGGAGAGTTAAGATAAATTCAAACAAATAGCATCAAATCATCTTTCCCCTTCGTCTAAAACCTACAGACCTACAGCCATTTAATAAGGTTACTCTTACCCCTGTCGAACTGATCCGCTACCTTGGACTACATTTGGACAAACGATTAACCTGGAATCCTCACACCAGACTGAAAAGACAGGAAACTGCACGTCGATTTCGATTGACTGTAATTAGAGTAATCTGGACATATGGAGTTGAGCTTTGGGGATCCACTAAACCTTCGAATTCCTCTCGTATTCAATCCTTACAATCCAAAATGCTTCGTAAAATCCTCAATGCTCCTTACTTTGTCACAAATAAAATCATACATAAAGACCTTAATGTTCCCTATGTAACCGATCTAGCTCGAACCAGATATCACTCCTTCCATTATAAACTCTCTAACCACTCAAACCCCCTATTTTCTAATCTTGCATCCTCTTCCATTCCTGACAATCCTCTGAGGCGCCTGAAAAGAAGATGGCCACGAGACCAGCTGATGTAAAATGTCATTAGAGTGCTACCAATGGGTAGTTTCTCTACGCGCCTGTAACACTCCATTTTAACTAAGATCAAATTTACTGAATGTATTATATAATATACAGTTGTACATTTCAATAAATATTTTTTTAAAAATTCAATTTCAACATTCATTCATTGTATTCCTAGAACTCAACCGATGTGATGTTTCATTTTGGATATGCTTTGCTAAATTCACTGTTCCCTTTTGTCAGTATTTTTCTTATTCAAATTCGAAGTTAACCGCTCATGTAATATTCATGTTCCACTTAATGTAAAGTTTGTTAACTCTTCATTAAGTCTGTAAAGGTGGGAGTTGGTGCATAGAATGAATCAATAGCAGTTTCGTTTCCACGTATTCATTTAAATTATGTTTTCAGAATCTCAAGGGTAGCTATCCAAAATGTTTAGTTGTTTTAACCTTTAGCTGTGAAAACAGGATTTTCGATCTTTCTTGTATTCAATTTTTTCGTTATTTAAAAATATGTAAACCAAAACTTTATAATTTTATTTGAATTATTTATTTTTGTGAAAACTCCTTCTTTTTATTTATAAACGTTTTGCTGTTTTTTTTCTCCATCTTAAGGATCAACCGTATGAAACAAGTCCACAATTTTATAAAATAAACATTTATGATTAAGTGTGAACAATTTTAAGTACATGTAACTTTTTTTAACCTTATCAGTGATTAAATTGTCATTTTGAAATTTATCCATAATTCTATATTTCATCCATTATTGAGATATTTTATAATTTACAGGACTTGAAAATATTTTAGATTCAATATCATTCTGTACTGACTGGACTCTTACCCCTAACTCATGTCTATATAGAAGCCTCACTATTTTTTAAAAAAAATTATATTATTAATTTATTTTTATATTTTTGATTTCATAGTTAGAGTTTTTTAAATTATATAGTTTCAAAGTTGTATTGAGATTGTCCCTGAAGATGGCCGGATTGGCCGAAACGTCGGACTTATAAGAGAAATAAAAGGTTTTGAGACTATAATGGATAAAATTTGAATTATTTATTTTTAAATAATTACCAGTCTCAAGAAAATATTAAGATTATAAATCAATATTTCTATTTTTTTATTGTTCTGTAATTAAGTTTTTTTCGAGTATCCAAACAAAAAATATATATTTTTCGTAATCTTTATAATTGTTTGTAAAATTTATAATTTTTTCATTCGATATTTCCATTTTTTTTGGTGACATTATTTTCTATTCGTTTGAAATTTTGTAGTTTATTTTGTGATTTATATATAAATAAACGGTAAAACACATATTTCATGGTCTTTTATTTATTTTAAATTCATTTATATAAAAAAAATAATAATAATAATATAAAATAATGTCCTCCGGGCGTGATGTACTGGCACTTCCTAGTGAAAGAGTTCGCGCCAGTTATATCCTACGTAATTAAAAAAGGTTAAAAGGTTAATAACGTATTCTGGTACTAAATTAAACTCAAAATAAAATAATAATATAACCTATATAGTAATATAACTTATAAAAGTTATATAACTATTAACAGTTATAGAAAATATTTCAATTCCAATTAAAATTATTTTTTTATTGTTTCTTTTTCCATATCACAGCCCTCGAAGAATGGTGTAATTGGAGAGTTAAGATAAATTCAAACAAATAGCATCAAATCATCTTTCCCCTTCGTCTAAAACCTACAGACCTACAGCCATTTAATAAGGTTACTCTTACCCCTGTCGAACTGATCCGCTACCTTGGACTACATTTGGACAAACGATTAACCTGGAATCCTCAC
>NW_027109908.1:955674-967559 GCF_000696795.3 Halyomorpha halys
AAATTATATTATTAATTTATTTTTATATTTTTGATTTCATATTATGAGGATATCTTTTATTAATTAGAGACTATAGTAACCATAATATGTTTATTATATATATTCAACATTTTTATTAGTTTTGAAATTAGCTGTAATGAAGAGATTAAAGGTAATAAATCTTAGCTCCTTTCCAGAAAGTTAAATGTTAGAATTTACAACACTATTTTAGAGCGGCTCAGTGAGTAAGGTGCTGTGTTATTAGCTCTAAGAATTCAGATTCGAATCCAGCTGTGGCAGATGTTTAGTATGTCTGTTACTGAAGCCGTGAGTCAAACCTAGGGGTGAAGGAGCCCTTTTGGGTGGGTACCATCACGAAATAAAAATTTGCCTCTTCAGGTGGAATTCCAACTGGCGCCGCAGCAGTTCCGAGGTTGCTGTGGTAATTCCTGAGCTACTGAGAAATGTACCCAGTAAATATAACTGAGGTTTTAGCATTGCTGTGAGTGATAGGAGTGTAAGGTTGTAGGGCTTGTAACGAACGGAACGATAAATTGTTTACAAAATTTGAACCTGATAAACATCCGGAGGGTAGACCAAAGCGTAAGCGTGAGAATTGCATCCAGAATGAGCTTATATATTTTAGTTTGAACGGGTGTCACTTGACAGATTTATGTAGACCAATACTGATAGTTTCGGAATCGAACCTTCAGGTTCGCTAAACTTTCATAATATTAGTATTATGAAGGTTTAGCGAATAATTATTAGTAATTGGTTAGTGAAATAAAGGATATACTTGCTATAACTCAGGAGCTGTGTAGTGTATTGTAGCTGCCAGTGGTCGAAAGTCCTGAAAGAATTGCTTGGACGAAAAATTGTAGAAAGATTTACGGCGAAAGATATCGAGGCTGACAGCTACCAAAGACAAAAGAGCCCTTAATAGCTTTTTCTGATACTGTAATATTTTGCTGGCGTTGGGTGTTTATGATCCAATCTGTCAGGTACGATATCTCATTCACAACACCCCTTTGGGAACACTATCTGATTATCTTTTTTTTTTCACTTTGACGTTGAACATGAAAGTGAGAATCATTTTACTTTTTGATATCATATAGCACCAGTGTTTCAGTCTTTATGCATAAAAGAAAATAACAAAATAAAATATATGCATAAGTAATGCTCAGAATGACCGTTTATAGGCCGATTGCAGCTGTGCCAATTAAAATCCGGCCTTGGGATATAATTTTTTTCGTGTCGGCCCCACTTGAAAACCCCACCATGGATAGAATAGATTAGTTACTTGAAAAGAATAACCTCCACCTACAGCATCTGTCAAAAAAAAGCTAATCATTAAAAAAAAGGAGGTAAATATAAAAAATAAAAAAAGCTAGTTTTTTATGCTTATAATAATTAAATTAATTAAATTATAGGGTAATTTTAATTTTACAATAGCATATATTGGCCAAAAACAGTGTGGCCGCACTTAATTAAAACTTATATTAAAATTGTATATAAATAATTTGAGATATGGAGAAAAAAATTGAAAACAAACTGACTAAATACATAAAAAACTAAACCAAAAAGGTAATTACAAATTATCTGTACTATTATTTAATGAGATTGTTGAAGTAAAAGGTAGTTAATTATAAAGGTTTTAAACGAGGGAAGAGTTGATACATAATATATGCTAGAGGGAATGGAGTTCCAGTGAAAGGCAAATTGGGTAAAAAATGATTTATTAAACTCAGCAGTTCGGTGAGGTGGAGGGTAGATGTCAGATAAACGCGACCTGGTAGTACGGGATTGTACTGAGAATTTGAATTTCAGGTTTTCTAGAATATAGGGGGGGGGCGTTGAGTACTAATTAATTGGAATAGAATGGAAGCTAGGAAATACTGGTATGGAAAAGATGGATAGAGCCACCTCAGCTCGGCGTAGTACTGCATTATGTGTCTCTGGTAATCCCGAAAATATATCGTACATCGTAATTCAAAAGACGCTTAAGTTTAGATACGAGATTACTCAAGAGTTCACCATATACCAGGCTATGGTTGCCTGTGGTTGCCTTGAACTCAAAGTGGGGAAAAATAACCTTAATAAATAAGGTTAGGGAGTACTGGGAAAGATTTAAGGAGTGACGGAGGTCCGTTATATTATATGATAACTTTAGTCTTTTCGACATTTAATGTAAATTTTTAAGTCTGCTGCCTAAGTGCTTATACTATTGATGTCTTCTTGTAGTTTTTTTTAAGTTTTTAATAATTTATTTATTGTTATTTACAACTGTATACACATATATACAACAAGTAAATTTGCTGTAGGTGACATAGTGACATAATACAAACCTGTGGAGAATCTATCCACTGATCCAATAACATTTCTAGAGGAGAAGAACTCGAGGCCATCTTCTTTTCAGACGCCTAGGAGGATTATTAGGTAATAAAGGAGAAGACAGGTTAGAAACAAGTGGATTTCGGAGGTTGAGAAATTTCTTATGGAAGGAACGGTATCTGGTTCTGGCCAAATTGCCAACATATGGAACATTGAGGTCCTGATGGATGACTTGATTTGTGACAAAGTAAGGAGCATTAAGGATTTTACGAAGGATTTTGGACTGTAAGGATTGGATTCTGGGGGAATTTGATGGTTTAGTGGAGCCCCAAAGCTCAACTCCGTATGTCCAGATAGGCCTTATAATAGTCATGTAGATCAGTCTTTTGTAATGGATTGGCAATTTATCTTGTAGTTTAAGAATGGAATTTGAGAAATCAAGTCGTCTGCATATAGATCATAATTTATGAAACAATTTAGTGCCATCTGTAATTTGGACTTAAACCTCTGGCAAATTTACTCTTGTTTTAAAAATTACTTTTATTTGAATTTATTTTTTCATGCAGTGATTAAATTTGAAAAATTGTGTAGTAGATGAAACTAATCTATGTTCAGATAGTTTGTAAGGAGGAGATTTTCAGTATCATTTTTGTAGTATGAATAAAAATTTAATTATTATCTAACTAAAAATTAATAATTTTTTTAATTAATAAATTCAATGAAATATTATTATCCCGGTGGCTTTATGGAGACAAATTACTTCTTATTCTTTTATTGTCGGAAACACATGAAATTATAAAAAAAGAAATTTCTTAATTGGGCTCCCGTACTATTATCTCTAGTAATATATTATATAATAAATACAACAAACCAAAAAAATAATTAATATTGGATTTAAGGAAGCAATTTATTCGAACCATAACACATTGACAGGTGATCAAACAGAACGGGCATCGCTTGTTTTCAGTAATTTCCCGACTGTACGAGATATTAATCCCCAATTGTCAAACGGACGTCGATATTTCCATTAAAATTAGTGTACTCGTTAAGAAAAAAAAAACACCCCCTTGCTCGTTTTCTATTGTTATAAATCTAGTTGTGTGGTTGTCGTAGGTCCCACGTAATTTAGGATTTACTTTTCGAAACACATAGAAAACATAAAGATATGTCGGTTGCTGCATTTAAGTTTGTGGCTTTAGCGCACTTGCTCAGCCTCCACTGACTCAATACCAGTGATGCGGCGAGAGGGATGCGCTGGGATCTTTTGAGCTCTGCTCTACCCCTTACACGTGGGAGATAGAGTGAGCTCAGGGATCCTCAGGTCGATTGTGTAAATATTGTATATTATAGTGTAAATGTAACTACACACTATATTATTTTACTATTATGTTGTTATGATTATGTTTATTCTTCTGTTTGTATATATTTTAAAAGAGTTTTTTTTTTCATTCATTTATTTATTTTATTTTATTTTGGTTTGTATGAGATCATTCATCACTATTATCTATTGCTCACTACTGTGTGGCAGATTGTAATATCTATCAATAAATAAAAAGTATTTAAAAAAAAATAGTGAAAACAATAAAATATTGTAATTATATTTATTTTCTAAACCAAAGGGAAGAACGTATTTGCATAAAGGTCAAAATATCATAATCTAATATGAAACTACATCATAACCTAAATAAAAAATATATAAATATTACATTGGAGGAAGATAGTCTGGGTGGCGGTCAATAAAGGTATGAAAATAGTAACAAAAAACTATTTATTGTTATCCAACGTTTCGCGCCACTGTGGAGGGCTTCGTCAGGGCTAAATAAACTAATTATTAGGTTTATAAAGTATATAAAAAAGAATAAAAAAAATAAAACATTAATAATATCAATATGAGGAAATATACATGTCGGTAGACTGGAGACAAGTCGTTAATAAATATAACCTAGTATGATATAAGTTCTCAATATAGGTCTAGACAAATAAATTATAGGAGACCACTCATTAAAAGTAGTTTTAAATATAGTGGAGAGGTAGATCTAAAGATTCAACAGATAAGTGGAGTAGATGTGGTATAGGTGAGCTATAGTAATATACTAAAGGAAGATATAAAGAAATTTCATAAAAATGAACAATAGTCCTAATAACCTGGTAAGAATGAAGTTCTACTGTCAACTGAGCAGAAAAACGGGAAGAGCAGGTAGGGAGAGGATATGCTTCATGAGTGGGGACAGATTTTTTATAATATATAGAAGACTAAACTGGCAAAACTATCTAATCTCATATCTAATATAATTCATACGATCAACTATCTTCTTCCAATATAAATATTACAGTGGTGAAATTAGAATAATTATAGAAAATGAATGAAGTTATGATAATGCAGCATACATAGTTGTCAAAGAAAAATTGGCACAGAAAACATGTGTGTTCAAATGAAATATTAAAATACATTTGATTTTATATAATCATTAATAATAAAATGTCTTATTTTATGTCCATTTAAAAGCGCCTGAAATTTGAAAAAGGGTGTGAAACCCTCCACTT
This sequence comes from Halyomorpha halys, assembly GCF_000696795.3. Classification (NCBI taxonomy): domain Eukaryota; kingdom Metazoa; phylum Arthropoda; class Insecta; order Hemiptera; family Pentatomidae; genus Halyomorpha; species Halyomorpha halys. The sequence goes on from NW_027109908.1 coordinate 960,529, forward strand.
CCGCCCTCCGTTGCAGCCTTACTTATCTGAAGTACAAACCAGACAATTATGTAACGAGTAGGTTGGCCGATGTACGACATGTCACAATCTCAGAAGAGGAAATCATAATCGCAAAAAAAAAGGCGATCCTTCCCGGTCAGACCCGCCCAAATAAGATCCCGGGGAAGCGACGGCCCTATATCACTTTTGAAATATTTGCGTAAAACGGGAAGAAGAGACTTTAAGATAGTTAAATCAAGCAATATTTAAAAAAACGCCTGAAATTGGAAAACGGCGTGACACTCACCACTCATTAGCAACGGTTTATTAAAATTATTTTAGTTCATTAAAATAAAAGTATTTTTAGAAAAAAAAATACAGAACCAAAAAATAAAATAAAAATTGAGGTGTAGATAGTTGACCGTATATAAATGATTGGAGAACTTTGTCGGGGTGTGCGGTCAGCAAAGAACAACATAACTAACCAATACAATATTTATTTATTTTATGCCGACGTTTCGACCTGGGCTTCAGGTGTTCATCAGGGCTATAGAACATAAGAGATAACAACAACATTTAGGGAAACATAAAATTGAAAAAGAATAGTATACAAACAAATTTGGAATTATACAAAATATTGAATTGAATCATAAATGATAAAAAATTTATAACTGATAATTGAATAGTAAAAAAAAATTGATTGATAATCGTGGAATTAGATGGTAGTAGATTGAAAACAGTGAAAGATGATATATAATATCATGTAGGTAAGAAGATATGTATAATATAAGATATGAAAGTAGTGTCTAAAAAAAACGAAAAAAAAAAAACAAGTATTGAATCTACAAATTGAACAATAGGACAGTAAAATAGGAAAAAGGTAGAATATGGAGAATGGGAAAAGAGTAATGTAAGAAATATTAGAACGAGAAAGGAGACTCACGTTACAGCGTATAAAGTAGGCCTAAAACTGATTGTTTTTTTATTTTTTTATTTTTAGAAAGCCTCACCAGAGTGGGCGACGGACAGACAAAGGATTCTCTAGAAACGTAACTGTCAAGAAAGACTGTTATGACACAACAGTTGATATGAAATACCAATGATAAAAATAGAAGTCAAGTTACAGATTAAAAAACATAAAACCTATGATTTGTAAAATTATAGAACCCAAAGATCAAAAATTATGATTAATAAAAATTATTTTGTATAATTCTAAATTTGTTTGTATACTATTCCTTTTCAATTGTATGTTACTCTAAATGTTGTTGTTATCTCTTTTGTTCTATAGCCCTGATGAAGCCTGAAACTTAGGTCGAGATGTCAGCATAAAATAAATAAATATGGTTTTGTTTATTTATGTTGCTCATTGCTGACCGCACTCCCCGACAAACTTATCCAATCATTACAATAAAAATTATTTGAAGTATTAAATCTAACAGATAATGTAGATACAAATGTACTTTGTAGCCACAGCCCTGTTTCATAATGAAAGCTAATAGTATTGGTTCATAAAAACAAGTACACAAACTACTTAGTATTGACCCTACTACTTATTTTTTTCATAATAGGGATGTCTATTAGCGATATTACAGAAGTTAAAAGGTACTAAAGTACAAGTTATTATTGTACAAGTCAGTGTAATTGTATTAAAATAAATCTACAAGACTGATAGTATTAGTTTGTACTGTATTATGAAACAGGGGCCCGACTGATTGCAATGTCAGCTGACTGAGTGATATCAGCTGATTGATTGAATTTATAAGCGGACGCGTTTCGTCAAGCAGTGTTCTTTGACGACCTTCCTGATTCATTTAACCATTTAACCAATCTTTTTTGGTTTGTGGCTCTCTAAATAACAGGATTTTTTCCGCAGCGCCCTTAATACATTAGATTTTTTTTCTAAATTTTTGAATTTCTTGATAAATTGGAAAACTTTCCTTTTAAAAAGTGTAACCTTGGAATACATTTGCAAAAACGACTAACCTAGAATCCTCACACAAGACTAAAAAGACAGAAAACTGCACATCGATTTCGTTTATAACAGCACTTACTTGACAAACGGTTTAAACTTCCAATTCATTATATAATACTAATCTACATGACTATAATAAGGCCTTTCTGGACATACAGAGTGGTGCTTTGGGGCTCCACCTTCGAATTCCCCTCGCATCCAAAATCCTTCTTAAAATCCTCAATGCTCCTTACTTTGTCACAAATAAAATGATCCATAAAGACCTTAATATTCCAAAAGTAACCTTAATCCTTCCATTATAAATTCCCTAACAATCAAAACCCTCTATTTCCTAATCTTGCTACTTCTTCAATTCCTGAAAATCCTCCGGGGCCCCTGAAAAGAACAAGACCTTCTAGTGTTGAATTATGATTGCTACCAATGAGTATTTTCTCCGCGTGCCTTATCACTTTATTTTTATCTAACACCAGATTTACTTAATGTGTTTTTTTATGTAAATACAGTTATAAATAGCAATAAATAAATTGAAAAAGCAATAATTTTTATTTTAATGTTTCCAAAACTTTTAGCGTTGAGGTTTTTAGTGCGCCAGTTAGTGGATGGTTAGTGAAGAGTTGTGCTGCTTAATGACGGTCTAGTGATCTGCGAGTTTACCATTGTGGTAAGATTTTTTTCAAAGTGTGAAATACCAATTTCTATTTTTTAAAATTGAAATAGAATACTTCCAAGATATTAAAATTATTATGTTTTATTGTAGCATTTTCCTTATTTTTCGTAATTATTTATTTGCTATACTTTATTAAATATTTATATGATTAATTCATATAATGCCCAAAACAAAACAGACACATTGTTCTGATTCTTGATAATTGAAGTAAATTGTAATTCATATCTGCTAATTTCTCTGCACAATCCAAAGAACTAAATGAATAAGCAAATTTGGTACTGTATTATAAATATTGTTTATCTTCTAAAAATTATTATTCTTCAGTTCAACGTACTCAGTGCGTGCTCATTCACCAGACAGGCTAGTTATGAGATATATAAAAGGGTCCTCCCGAAATCTACAAACCATAGACGAGATGATGTATCTGAAAGTTGTCCTCGCTTGTGTTCTGGTTGTCTCTGTATTCGGACAATCAACAACCAGAAGACCCTCCTTCACACTTGGCTTTCAGAATGCCCTCAACAGCTTGAGCGGTTCAGCGAAATCAGCGATTGGAGTGTTCAACACAACAGCGCAAACCGCTACGAAAACAGTCAACAATGGAGTCCAAGGATTCACAAGTGCCGGCAAGACTGTGGTCAATACTGTCACAGGATTGAAATCTTCTGCTCTTCAAGGAGGAGTGGATGCGATGAAGCAAGGAGTTGGTGAGGTTTTTATTCAATTTATCATAAAACTTTAAGCAAAATATAAATATTACATTATATTTCCTAATTAATTATTATATAAAAACGGCGTTGTATTTATAGGAAGTCGTTACATTAATGATAGCTGTCTCAGTTTAAAGATGAGCAAGTCCTCACTGTAAATCAACAGCAAGTAATTGTAATCTATCGAAATTAAAGCTAACACAAATGGTAATAATTTTTGGCAAACTATAATCTAGTGTCATTAATCGTCCAAAATAGATGAATTTTATTTAGTTTATCATAGCTATCATTTATGTTTATATTTATACTATCCACTTCCTTACTTAAACCAGCCACACCAGCATATAAAAATTAGTTTGGGTAATATCCTCAACTTCTACTCCGGGGAATACCTAAATTAAACATGCTGTGACTATTTTTATTAATATGATTATAAATAATTGTGCTCCACTAGTTATAAGTATGCTGTGTATGAGGCAGCCCAATGAAACTAGGCAGCACAACATTTTTAGTAAAGTGTTTTACTCTCTTGAATTTTTTTTTCCAGTTTTTTATCAAAGATTTTAATTACTTTATGGGAATGCATTGTTTTTGTTTATAGATATTGGAACTAATATAGTTGCAATTGTTCCTGGAATGAGCGGCATTGCTAGCATGGGAGGTGGAATGGTAAAAGCGGGACTAGACGTTGGCAACGCGATGGGACAAACTGGTATCAGCATGGGAAGTGCTCTGGAGAATGGGAAGCTTGAGCTTGTGAGTGGCTTGAGCAACGCTGGAACCGGATTAGCGTCCAGCGGTATCAACATGGGAGTTGACATGGCCAATGTAGGAGTCGACACGGGGTTCAAAATGGCCAGCAGTGGAGTCGACACTGTGGGTAACTTGGTGGACAATGCTGTGAGCTACTTCAATGAGGCTTCCAGTAAGGTGTCCACTTTGGCCAGCTCTGCTGCAAACAGCATGTCAGCTGCAATTCCAAGCTCTAACTTGAACTTGCAAGTTAGTGGAACAACTTCGGGATAACGCGACTGTAATAAGAAACACCTTTCTAACACATGCTTCTAGAGCACAAGTCCAATAGCCTCCCAAATAATTGTGTAAATATCTAATAAAAGCACCAGCAAGTATATGTATATAAATATTTTTAACCTGATACAGTTATAATCATTTATTAAATTTTATTCATTTATTATTTTTACACACCATTGTTCCTCTATTGAACTTTTTATATTTTCTTTTCTTCATTACATCAAATTAACAATATCCATTCTGTGGTGGTAGTGTAGGTTCAAAATGAACTTGCTAAAACCTACAACCAGTATTTAATAAATAAAAACAAGTTCCAATATATATTATTTTATTGAAAGACTAAATAGTTGTGCTAAAAAAAAAAATCCAAATGGCAACATATTGAATGAAAACGATATATTTCCTCATTATACAACAAAAAAAGTATACAAATTTCTTGAATATAAAGGACAAAACAAAATTCAAAAGAAAATATTTATATATTTACTTATAAGATACTATGTACAAAAAAAAATTAACTGATAAAACATAATTAAACATTACGGAAACCACATGCCTATCCAGTCTGGAAGATCTACTGAGAATAGAACGAAGAATCCTAGGAAAAATATACGGCCCCAAAAAGACACGAGAAGGATACAGGCTAAGACTCAACAATGACAGAAATAAAGATCAGGAGATTGAAATTCCACGGACATACGGTAAGAATGATCCCGGAAAGATCAAACAAAGAAATATTCCAAAAGATCCGAGGATACTAAAGCTCAGAATACATCAGACAGGTGAAGGAAGAAACGGAAAGACTAGAAATTACGGACAAGGACAGTCTGAACGGAGAGGATATAGGAAAAGACTGAAGGAAATCAAGATTCTTGCAGGAAAGAAAAATTTGAAAAAGGGGATTGCATGGTCTGAAGAAAGAAAACAAAGGCGCCCAGAGATAATGAGGTGAAAATGGAAGAAAAAGAAAAACAAAAACAAGAGAGAAGCAAAAAGTAATGAGTTTTGAGAGGTCTGAAAGGCTGTTGCGTGAATAAAAAAAATAAACATTACTAAATTAATAAAAAAAAAATATTTACTGCACTTTAAACTCATGATCTCTGACTTCGTAGGGCGCAATCGAGTGAGGTCCGTTTAGTCTTCGACGGGTAAACATTGTGGTTAATTGTGCCACTATGTCCCACAGAGTGCTGGGCAACTAAAACTTACACTGTCTGGTACTAACTGTCTGGGGGGACTTGTCTCAAACACTTACTTACTGCGACTGACTGCGGACTTCTATGTTCCTAGCATAATCTTTAATGGCCCCATTGTATACAATAAACAATGTATATTCTGTGTACACCCACGTAGGTAAATTATATAATTAATTCGAACATATATACGAACGTTTAAAAAAAAATTATCATTTATTTATTGTTATTTACAACTGTATAACATATATACAACAAGTAAATTTGCTGTAGGTGAGATAGTGACATAATACAATCATGTGGAGAATCCACCCATTGATAGAACTCCAATAACATTTCTAGAAGAGAAGATCTCGAGGCCATCTTCTTTTCAGACGCTTAGGAGAATTATTAGGAGAAATACTTTATTCATCTATGCTGCCCAAATATATCAGGATGCTATCTCACACAGCATACTTATCAATCCGTAATCGGACATATATAAATTACACATACATAGTATGATAAGATAATAAAATAAATAAAAATAAAAGAATATAAAGCTAAATAAACATAAATATTTAAGAAGCAGTACAAGATAATCAATTTTCCTTGAAGGACGACCCTTTGTTTCGTTGTACAAAATGATAACTCTTGAAACAATTGTAATATATTGAAACCAAATTTTATTTTTACATATTTCTAGGATCATTTTTGTTTTACGGCCCCTTTTTCCATACTGACTGATAATTGCAATTTAAGATATTGCATACCCGGTGTGTAGTCGGCATTTTTGGCTTGGAAATGCATTGCACACACGGCAAGCAATTAGTCATGGATTGGTTAACACACACCATTTTTTTTATCATTTGAAAATTCTATATCGTAAAATAACCATTCTATTTCGAAATGTCATCAGTTAAGTTCAAAGACGAATTTTAATTAAATCTGGTACAGTCGCTCCTTATTGATTCTTGCTATGACGTCCTTTTGCCGTTTTTGATCTAAATTAAAACTTTAGATCGTCAGTGGAGAGGTTATATATGAATTAATATATCCGTAATAAAAAAATTCCTTGTTTCGTGACCTACCTTTCGGCAATATGGGGCTTCAATTTTATTCTAATTAACAATAAAATGTTTTTTTTTGGAGGGGGGGAGGTGCTTTTCTTCCATTGAAGAGCCAACAATAAAATATCAATATTCATGTTTGTACAGAACAAATTTTACGAAATATAAAAATCATTAATATTTCTTTTATCCTTTTATTATCAATTCGATGACGTCAGTTTTCAAATCAATATATTTTTTTAAAAGTTTTATTTGATGTAATTTACAACTGTACAAAATTATACAATAGGTAAATATGTAGTAAGTTTCATATACACTTGAAAATCTTGGGAAGGTCGATCTTACTTCAAACATTAATTTAAATTAGAAGGTCCCGTGGCCATCTTCTTTTCAGACGCCTCGGAGGATTATCAGGGATTGTTAAGGATG
>NW_027109908.1:971204-980265 GCF_000696795.3 Halyomorpha halys
CCTCATCTTTGGTAAGGATTGTATCTTGGATCCCAAACTTTGCGAAACTGTGGATCCCTATACAGTATCCAGATTTGCAAAGGCAATTGGCCTGTTTGGAGCAGAGAGGAGGGACGGCGTACAATAGGCCCTCTGAGGCCGCGGTGCTTCTTGGCCGGCTTATAAAAAAAAAAAAAAAAAAAAAAAAAAGAAAGTAAACTGCATATCGATTTCGTTTATTGTTATTGCACTTACTATCATTATATAAGACTAATCTACATGACTATAACATGGCCTATCTGGATATACAGAATGGTGCTTTGGGGCTCCACTAAACCTTCGAATTCCTTTCGCGCCCAATTCTTACAATCCAAAATCCTTCTTAAAATCCTCAATCCTCCTTATTTTGTCACAAATAAAATGATCCATAAAGACCTTAATATTCCAAAAGTAACCGATCTAACCCGAACCAGATATTAATACTTCCATTATAAACTCCCTAACTTTTTTTTAAAATTAAAACTTATTACTATGATTGAAATCAACGTATATGTTATATATTATACCATTTATCTTATAAATCACAATATTATATATGTTATTTTTCTTTTATACATTTTTATCATAAATAGTTCATATTAATACCAAATCACCTCCTTGCACAACCGTTGGTCTTCTTTACAAAGTACTGACCCTTCATGGGTTGTAGCGTTACAGACTTTGATTTTTTTTTTTTTTTAATCAACATTGTGTTTGTTAACTATACTACGGCTAATTCTGTTGTGGTAATATTTTATTTCAAAGAAATTAAAAATTTCAAATTTTTCACCTTGATTTGTTTGGAAGATTTTTTATTTTTATTTCGGTGACCATTGTTCATAACTCCTATACACTTTATTCAATTCCCACATTAACAAAACCGTTGGAAAGCTGAATCCTCTTTTACCCACATTAAGAAGCTTAAATTTAATGCTCTTATAAGGGACAAATATAATTTCGTCTTATCATCTTATCGATATATTCATTGATAACTAAGTTAAATTAATGTATAAACATCCTCAAAAATACCAATAGCGAAACATTTCTAGGCCTGCTAGTTGTTTTAAAAATTATTTAATATTAATCGTTCCACAGGAGCAATCTAGTTGATAGACGTTATTGATGGTGTCCATTGTCTAAATAGGATCATTTACATTACTAAACATGTTTTTAATTAGATTTAATTACAAGATGCTACTATAGGCTAAAGTGGTGGTATGAAAAAAAAAGGTTTCATTAGTCTTGTGTCTTTATTGAAATATATTAATCTACTGCCATCAGTTATTCATTTGATATAGAGGTATTAGAATTGGTATTGTATCTCTTGATATCATAGGTAGTCCTAGACTACTGTTTGAGATTGAACACTTACAGTCGCACTTGGATTTGCAGAAGCTGATCCAGTAGCTTGCACATTCAAAGAGCTTGGAATAGCAGCCTGCATGCTGTTAGCTGTTGATGTGGCCAAACTGGACAACCTGCTGGAAGCTTGGCTGGCATAGTCCACTGCAGTGTCCACCAAGTTGCTAGCAGTCTGCAGTCCACTGTTGGCCATCCCGAATCCTGCTTCCATTCCTTTGTTAGCAATGCCCACTCCCATGTTGATACCGTTGGTCGCTAATCCTGTTCCAGCGCTGGTCAACCCGCTCACCAACTGCATCTTTCCGTTAGCCATTCCAGTTCCCATGCTGATTCCAGTCTGTCCCAACGAATTGGCAACATTTAATCCAGTCTTGGCCATTTCGCCTCCTATGCTGGCTATTCCACTCATGCCGGGAACGATTCCAGCCATATTAACTCCAATATCTGCAAACGACCAATATCATTAAGAAAAATATAAGGCATTTAAAGTAAATTAGATATCTAAATCAACGCAAATATTATCGGATAATAATAAGTGGAATTACATAGATTTATATCAAAAATATTAACTAAAATATATGATGGGGTGGATGCATCACACCTTCACTTACTAACATACTTACTTCCCCAAGTTAAGCAAAGACTGGTGGGCTTCTATTCCTTCCCGATTGTAAACTAATGTACCTTTGGCAGGAAAAATTAATGTAACACTTTTTCCTGCCAAAGGTACAGTTTAAAAATATATATAAATCAGGAGTTATGCAATCGGGAATGATTGTCGATAAAGGTAAACTGTATTGAAGATATCATGATCAAGTAAGCGACTAGAATTAAAAATTCACACCGATGGTATCATCAATCCAATCATTTACAAGTGAATAATTTAGAAAATAATAATAGTATAAAATTAATAGGAATCTCAATTGGACTAGACAAATTCTACTTAAGCAAGTTAAATGAGTGGTAAAAATCCTTAATAAAAAAATAGTTACTATGCTCTTGCATGATCCAAAAAATAAAATGGAAGAGGAACTAAATATAGTTTTCATTAAAGTAATAATAAATTGGGGTGAACTTATTTTTTCTTTACTCCAACGCTTGAAATATCTAATATCGGATTACTCAAAATATTTCACAGATAGTTAAGGATATATCTTTGAGCAATATCCTTACCGACTCCACTCTGGGCGGCAGCTATTCCTCCCTGGAGAGCTGAAGATCCCAGGCTGCTGGCGGTGTTGACCATCTGTTGTCCTGCTGCGGTGAATCCTGTGATCCCATCGCCGACCAATTTGTTGACGGTGTGTGCTGTGTTGTTGAACAATCCGACCATTGCTCTTCCTGAGTTGCTCAAGCTGTTGAGTGCGTTCTGGAAACCTAAGAATATCGAAGGCCTTCTTGTTGTGGTTACTGTAGTGGAAGCACTGGCCGTCCCTGAGGTCGATGCTGAACCACTGACTGTTGCTGTCTGGGCCGACGCTGCGGCGACCAGTGCACAAGCGAGAACAACTTTATAGTACATCATCTTGTCTGAGTGTGCTTCGTAGATTTCGGGTAGGCTCTTTTATATATCTCGTAATTTGTTAGTGCGTTGAATGGGCACGCACAAAGATATTTAAAGAGGAAAATAATTTCTTAGAGAATGTAAACAATATTAAAATGAGATCGAATTTGATTATTCATTTTGTTTTTAGAATTGTAGATTTATGTTCGTAAGGTGAGATAAAATTATAAAAATAATATAAAATAATAATTCGGAAGAATCATAAAATTGTGTCTTTAATTTTTTACAGTTCAGTACAAGTTGATTCAGAGTCATATTGATATATTTCTGTTTCTATTTATTATGCATTTTCGTAAAATTAATTCATTTAATAGAGATTTAATATGTTCTGTATGACATTATATCTTAAAACACTATCATAAAGCTAATTTTCTTCTAGTTTAGACAATAATAATTCACAGGAAGAAAAAGTTAATAATCAAGAAATCAGTATATTTATTTAGGACAGTTTAGCTAATTCAAAGATTAAAAAAATTAAGGATTAGCATTGGATGGGAGGAAAATGGTGCATGAAATAAATTTTAAAAAATTACTTACCTTCCGGCTTAAAAGAAATAGTATTTGATACATGTTTATACCCCATAATTTTATAAGGGTAAATTAACCCTAAATAATAATTTACTACAAGTTCTTTATTACTCTAGTCCAAAGGTCCCTATCAGAGTTGGGCAACTATGAAACTAATAGCTAAAATTGCCATTGATACGATATTTATTTATCAATGGTTCATTCATGAATGAGGTTCGTATCCATGGCAACTTTAGTTATAGCAAAATTTTGCCCTTCTCTGGTCCCTATTCGTATCCACAGTAGCCCAACACCTTGTATTGTAATTTCTCTTCCTATTCTTTATGTTCCATTGTTCTATTGCAATTTTGGACCACCTTGTCGTATCAAGTCTAGTAACATTACCGGCCCACCTCTATTTCAATTGTTGTGCTTCTCTTTTAACTCTAATGCTAGATTGTACTTTTCTGTTACTGATGCAGTCTTTTCTTTTAATCTCTATTATTATTTTATGGGCGACAGACCATGGAGGCCTAAGTCCTCGCGCGATGTATTTCCTAATCGCACGTTTCTTGACGTGGCTTTTTCGCAGAGTGGATTCGTCACTCCCACACCTATTTTTTGTGAGTACCACCCACCCATTTGCTAACGGGCCTCACAAATGCCTGGGGGAGGTTGTCAGTGAGTTTTGCATTATTTTGTGCTTGAAAAAAGCCCGGGTGGGACCAATTACGTGGTAACGCTGCCCCGATCTCTATTATACTTCTTCAAAATTTAATCCTGTTCTCTCTAATTTTCTGCACTTGCTTTCTGTTGCCAACCATGATTGAGTTATGGGGTACAAACATGTTTCAAATACCTTAATCCTGAAGGTAATTTACTTTTTAAAATAAACGTAATCTCATGCAGTACATCCTCGGCAACGTTTCACCATACTAAATGAAATGAAAGAAATAATTTTATATAATACCTATATACGTAATAATATATATAAAAATAAATAATTACGTAATAATGAATGCATGGTTTATATATTATGATTTTTGTCTGGCAAGCATTTAAAAGTTTCTAGTAAGCAAAATGAGGTTACATTGAGATCTTGACTTAACTACTTTTTATAATGTTAATCAATATATGCTTAACTATATTGTTTACAATGATGTAGAGGTTTGGTTTAGCAATAAGTGAAGGAATGGGTGTTGTCTAAAGGAAGGAACGGATGAGGATAGGCGAAGAGTGATAGGGAGAGAGTTCCAGAAGGAGGTTGCACGCATGACGAAGGATTTGCTAAAGAAGGAGGTTCTACAGGAGGGCATATATAAAATAGTCGGTTGGGATCTGCTGTTTAATGAATGGATGGATGAACGAAGAGTGAGGAAATCAAGGATATAGATACTTTTTTTTTTTTTTTTTAAGAACTTGGAATAGAGAAAACACCAAAGAGGGATTGTCTTCGGGAGGTTGGATAGAGCCACTTCAACTCGGTATACCAGCGGGAGACTAGAGAGAGCCTTGGGAACCCAAAGATAAATAAAAATAGTAAACCCGACTTCTGTACTATGTAACATACAATAGTGGAATTTGCTAATATGACTGTGATTTTCCTGGGCATACCAACCACAGCCACCACTGAAGAAGCTATTAGGTAACATGATATTCCTGTCATAGATCACATTAAAACAAAAACTTTAGACTACAGCTAGAATAATAAATTAATCTCTTCTTTAGGCAATACTAGCTAGACCTCGCTCTATTACCGCCTTAAGGAAACGATGTACGACGACATACTCTTAGATATTACCCTCAAGTCCAGAAATAGTTATGTGAAAAGAACAATCCGACGAATTTATTATAGAAAATTTCAAAGGTTTACTCCCTTCATCACCACACTAGATTCCGCTCCCTTCCTGTTTCAGCGTTAAATCTCCTGAAAGTGCAACCATGGTTTGGGTTATCGAAAAACTGTACCGAAGGGCCCTGCCTTTGCCAAGATTGAGGTAGCAAACTGCAGATAAATTATTACCCAAACTTAAGTATTAACAAGATGAAGAAAACTATTCCACTTCTGAGCATGAACTGGTGACCCTTAGACTATAAAGTGGCGCATTAATCATTTAAAACTTTTTTTCAGCTAGAATTATTAAATTGTATAACGACGATTTTTTTTAAATTATTTATTTAATGTAATTTACAACTGTACAAAATAATACAATAGGTAAATATGTTGTATGTTTCATATACTCTTGAAAATCTTGGGAAGGAACCACCCATTGGTGGTACTTTAAACATTAATTTAAATTAGAAGATCCCATGGCCATCTTCTTTTCAGACGCCTCGGAGGATTATCAGGGATTGCTAAGGATGAAAGATTAAGAATTAATGGATTAGCATGGTTAAGGAGTTTGTAATGAAAGACGCATATCTGTTTTCGGCCAATTCTGGAACGAATGGGATGTTAAGGTCTTTGTGAATGAGTTTATTTGTAACGTAATAAGGAGCATCAAGGATTTTACGTAGGATTTTGGATTGTAACGATTGGATGCGGGAAGAATTTTATGGTTTGGTGGAGCCCCAGAGCTCAATTCCATATGTCCAAATTGGTCTATTTATCGTAGTGTATACTAATTTTTGCCGTGTAGCCCGTCGTATATAGTTGCTAAGAGCTCTACAATTAGAAAATTTAAAAAGACTGAGTAATTGTTCTGGCGAGCAGTTCCGCTGTTCAAAACATTTTATTCTAATTTCACTATACTTGTGATAGATACTGAACAGTAAGAGATACAGTATATGTTTGCTCCCAACAATTCTGTTTATTTTAATTTGTTGAATCTACATTTATCAGAATGTGTTCCAATGCAGAAAAAGAGGTCTCCATCCCGTTTTCTCATCATTACCTGATGCGGTTGACCGCACGCACGTATAGGGCTAAAAAATAACATGGGTAGAACTTTATCTATACTTCTCGAAAAGCAAATAATAATCACATTCAAACTCATTTTAATATTGTTTACTTCCTTAAAGAAATTATTTTCCTCTTACGCATGATAGTGCGTGCTCCTTCACCGTACAGTCGAATTACGAGATATATAAAAGAGCCTACCCGAAATCTACGAAGCACACTCAGACAAGATGATGTACTACAAAGTTGTTCTCGCTTGTGCACTGATCGCCGCAGCATCGGCCCAGACAGCAACAGTCAGTGGTTCAGCATCGACCTCCGGGACTGCCAGTGCTTCCACTACAGTAACCACAACAAGAAGGCCTTCGATATTCTTAGGTTTCCAGAACGCACTCAACAGCTTGAGCAACTCAGGAAGAGCAATGGTCGGATTGTTCAACAACACAGCACACACCGTCAACAAATTGGTCGGCGATGGGGTCACTGGATTCACCGCAGCAGGACAACAGATGGTCAACACCGCCAGCAGCCTGGGATCTTCAGCTCTCCAGGGAGGAATAGCTGCCGCCCAGAGTGGAGTCGGTAAGGATATTGCTCAAAGATACATCTATTCACAGTCCGGTGAAAAAGTACTTATATTACATTTTATTTGTGAAATATTTTGAGTTATCCGATATCCAATATTACAAGAGCCGGGGTAAAGAAAAAATAAGTTCACCCTAATTTATTATTACTTCAATGAAAACTGTATTTAGTGCCCCTTCCGTTATATTTTTGGGGCGGGCAAGAGCATAGAAACTTTTTTTAAAGGATTTTTAGCACTAACTATATATACATAAGAAGAATTTATCTAGTCTAATTAAGATTCTTATTAATTTTAAACTATTATAATTTTCTCAATTATCTACTTCTAAATAATGGGGTTGATGTTACCATGATAAGTGCATATTTTTAATTCTAGTCACATATTTGATCTTGACATTTTCGGTGTAATTTACCTTCATTGACGATCATTCCGGACTGCATAAATTATATTCGTATATTTTTAAAATAATCTATTCTTGACACGGACAAATTTTATGTTCGTTATTCACACCCTGAGAAATCCTAAAAGAGGTAATTTTATGACAACAAGATTTGTTTTTAATTAATTTATTTTTTTAGTGGTTGCATCTAAGGTTTTATGATGCATTTATCCCATTAACTCTTTTAATTAATATTTACGACATAAATCTATGTAATTCCACTTCACTTACAATTTAATGTTTGATGATAATATTTGCGTTGATTTAGATATCTAATTTACTTTAAATGACTAATATTTTTCTTAATGATATTGGTTGTTTACAGATATTGGAGTTAATATGGCTGGAATCGTTCCTGGCATGAGTGGACTAGCCAGTATGGGAGGCGAAATGGCTAAGACTGGATTAAATGTTGCCAATTCGTTGGGACAGACTGGAATCAGCATGGGGACTGGAATGGCTAACGGAAAGATGCAGTTGGTGAGCGGGTTGACCAGCGCTGGAACAGGATTAGCGACCAACGGCATCAACATGGGAGTGGGCATTGCTAACAAAGGAATGGAAGCAGGATTCGGGATGGCCAACAGTGGACTGCAGACTGCTAGCAACTTGGTGGACACTGCAGTGGACTATGCCAGCCAAGCTTCCAGCAGGTTGTCCAGTTTGGCCACATCAACAGCTAACAGCATGCAGGCTCCTATTCCAAGCTCTTTGAATGTGCAAGTTAGCGGATCAGTTTCAGCCTAAATGCCACTGTGAACACTAAACAATGTATCATAAAATCTTTCTATAACTTTTTAAACTACAGAACAACTCCCCTAACCCCAATTGTGAAATACTATCATCAAATAAAGATATCTTCCAAATTAAAATGTTCTATTTATACCTCAGTGACCAACTGTGTTGATACAATTGGTTTGTTTTTGGGAATTCATTATGAGATTTATAATATTTGTACGCAAAAACTAGTCTAGATCTATTAATGATTCATAGGAAAACGTTAATTTTAAAACAAGCAAAGACTATTTATAACGGTAAACTAATACCCACAAAAAAAAAAAAAAAAAAAAGAAACTAGTCTAATAAAATATTATTATTTTTAATCTAGAAGGAGATATGGCTTAGATAGCTGAAATAGCAACAATTAAAAACTTAAATTATTGTTTATTATCGCTTTATTAATCCACTAATAAGATACGAAAAGTATCAAGAATTCGATAGTAGAAATATATGTAAAGATATGTTAGCCCTGTTCGTTCAATTTGATACCACGTAATATTGACATCAAAATTTTATTATAATATATTAATATTATAATATGGAAATTTATTTTTAAAAAAATAAATCAAAATAAAATGGATCAACATTTCTGAAATATTGGAATATATTTTTTTTTTAGTTTCTTTGGAGAGCTTTTTTTTTTTTTAAAAAAGAAGAATTAACTCCCTAAAAAGGACGGAATATTTTACTGTGATAATGAGAGTTATAGTTTACTAACTTCAACGTGAAGAATTTTTTTTTTTTTTTTTAATATCTTTATTGAAATTCACAACTGTATATTACATAATGCATTCAGTAAATATGATCTTAGTTAAAACGGAGTGCTACAGGCTTGTAGAGAAACTAACCATTAACAGCACTCTAATGACGTTTTACATTAGCTAGTCTCGTGGCCATCTTCTTTTC
>NW_027109908.1:980541-981690 GCF_000696795.3 Halyomorpha halys
ATACGAGAGGAATTCGAAGGTTTAGTGGAGCCCCAAATCTCAATGCCATATGTACATATTTGCCTTATTGCAGTCATGTAGATCAGTTTTTTTGTAATGTGTTGGAAATTTAGACCGTTTGTCTAGTAAGTGATGTAATAATCAAAATCGACGTGCAGCTTCCTGTCTTTTCAGTCTTGTCTGAGGATTCCAAGTTAGTCTTTTGTTCAGATGTAGTCCAAGGTAGTGGATCTGTTCGACAGGGGTAAGAGTAACATTATTAAATTAAACTGTAAGGCAGTCGGTAGGTTTACGACGAAGGGTAAAGGTGATTTCATGAGATTTGTTGGAATTTATCTTATTCCTCCAATCACGACACCATTCTTCGAGGGAAGTAATATGGAATTGGAGAGTTTGGGATACAATTAAGGTGTTATTATTAACTGCAAGCACATATGTGTCATCGGGATAAGTGGTGAGGATAGTGTTAGGATTCATTGGAATGTCAGCTGTATGGACAGTGTAGAGGATGGGACCAAGGATACTACCTTGAGGAACACCAGCGGACTGATAATAAAGGGATGAATAGGAACCATTGTGGTTTATTTGGAATAATCTATCGATGGGAAAGGAACGAATGATGAGAAACTATGTAGGAGGTAGGAATTTACGGAGTTTTTAGAGCAGTCCCGGGTGCAAGACTCGATCAAAAGCCTGTTTTACATCGAAAAAGAGTCCCGAGCAGTACATCCCGCACTCTAAAGAAGATGAGACTACCTCCACCACATGATGACATTGCTGGATAGTAGAGTGCGATAATAGGTCAGTTAACTACCAATAAAGTTCAGGATCCACGGTTGCTTTTACTGTGATAGTGAAAATAATATTGTACATCCACATGTAGAATTATTGACAGTGAATTTTCGCATCGTACTTAATCATTACTTTTATTATCCATTTACCATATTGAATACAGCCTTGTAACAGAAAAATATTATCATAGTTTCTCATTTTTATATTACTTGCAAAATTGATAGGTGTCACCTGTAAATAAACCTTATGTTTTATAGGTATCATTCATTAATAATTATATTTTTATTCCTTCCTACTTTTTCCTATTTGTTTTTTATTTATCCTAGCCTATTTAATTAACATTTATTAATTCTTAGT
>NW_027109908.1:982735-986024 GCF_000696795.3 Halyomorpha halys
TTAAGGCAATCCACAACGAATGTTATGTTTGCCTAGTTATCTACAGGTGACCAACCTATTCTAACCATGGTGGGGGGTCAGGTTTTCCAATTTGTTGCGATAGACCTAGGCCTTACTATCTGAGCTATGGACGGCCCAAAAATTATTTAAATGGTGTAATGAGTTTAAATTCAACTCTGTGAATGAATCAGATAACTATTAATAAAACATAAAAAAAATAAAAGGTAATTTAAGGTTATTGTAACAGGGTGATAAGATGTTAAAATTTACTGTCAAGAATTCTGTATGTTGAAGTTACCCTATTACAATCATTACCACAGTGACACTAGAGTCGATCCTGAGCTTCATAGGTAGTTAAAAAACAATTCAATAAAAAACAAGCTGCTAAGAAAGAAAAAATATATATACCATTATTTCTGCAGTTCTGATTCATTTCAATTTGATTTTTTTTTAAATAAATATTTGTTCCTGATAGTCAAATTTTAATACGAATATTACAATGTATCAGATTAAATTTATCGGTAATTATTACTATTTATAGGACAGACATATCGATATATATTTCTTAAAAACCATGGATTGATCCATACTTTTCGTAATTCTCAATTACTAACTAGGTCGAACCCTAAGGTTACTATATATGTTTGTATATATTTTAAGAGAGTTTTTTTTTTGTTTTGTTTTTCGTTCATTTATTTATTTTATTTTATTTTATTTTAGTATGTATGAGATCATTCATCACTATTACCTATAGCCCACAACTGTGTGGTAGATTGTAATATCTATCAATAAATAAAAAAGTATTTAAAAAAAACTGGGTCGAACCATAGTTTGATTAAGTTACTTAATAAATAATAATTTATAATTGCTGCTTTTTCAGCTAGCTGGTCGATCTCCTTTTTGATTAAAAATAAAAATGTTTTATCCGACTGGTTTCTTTCTTAAATGTACCTATAATTACACAATTATTAACAGATTTCTATAGTTTTAAAATTAACATTTTCAGCGGTATCATTGGTAGACATAGACTGTGTTTTACGAATATTGTATGTCTAGTAATTCTCAAAAACACACCAAGTGTTGGTCACTGAGGTATCATTAGAAAATTTAATTTGGCAGATATATTTATTTGAAAGTATTATTTTACAATTGTGTTTAATAAGGGTTGTTCTCATACATTGTTTAGTGTTCACAGTTTTAGGCTGAAACTGATCCAGTAGCTTGCACATTCAAGGAGCTTGGAATGGCTGCCTGCATGCTGTTAGCTGTTGATGTGGCCAAACTGGACAACTTGCTGGAAGCTTGGCTGGCATAGTCCACTGCAGTGTCCACCAAGTTGCTAGCAGTCTGGAGTCCACTGTTGGCCATCCCGAATCCTGCTTCCATTCCTTTGTTAGCAATGCCCACTCCCATGTTGATACCGTTGGTCGCTAATCCTGTTCCAGCGCTGGTCAACCCGCTCACCAACTGCATCTTTCCGTTAGCCATTCCAGTTCCCATGCTGATTCCAGCCTGTCCCAACGAATTGGCAACATTTAATCCAGTCTTAGCCATTTCGCCTCCCATACTGGCTATTCCACTCATACCGGGAACGATTCCAGCCATATTAACTCCAATATCTGTAAATTAATATCATAAACCAGTTTCTATAAAAAAGAAAAGAAGTAAATATTGACATCAAACAGTTATGTTACAAAACACAAATTTAAGAAGTGATGCAGTCCGGAATGATCGTCAATGAAGGTAAATTACACCGAAAATGCCAAGATCAAATATGTGACTAGAATTAAAAATATGCACTTATCATGGTAACATCAACCCCATTATTTACAAGTAGAAAATTTAGAAAATCATTATAGTATAAAATTAATAAAAATCTTAATTGGACTAGACAAATTCTTTTTATGTATATATAATTAGTGCTAAAAATCCTTTAAAAAAAGTTTCTATGCTCCTGCCCCGCCCCAAAAATATATCGGAAGGGGAACTAAATATAGTTTTCATTGAAGTAATAATAAATTAGGGTGAGCTTATTTTTTCTTTATCCCGGCTCTTGTAATATTGGATATCGGATAACTCAAAATATTTCACAAATAAAATGTAATATAAGTACTTTTTCACCGGACTGTGAATAGATGTATCTTTGAGCAATATCCTTACCGACTCCACTCTGGGCGGCAGCTATTCCTCCCTGGAGAGCTGAAGATCCCAGGCTGCTGGCGGTGTTGACCATCTGTTGTCCTGCTGCGGTAAATCCTGTGACCCCATCGCCGACCAATTTGTTTACGGTGTGTGCTGTGTTGTTGAACAATCCGACCATTGCTCTTCCTGAATTGCTCAAGCTGTTGAGTGCGTTCTGGAAACCTAAGAATATCGAAGGCCTTCTTGTTGTGGTTACAGTAGTGGAAGCACTGGCAGTCCCTGAGGTCGATGCTGAACCACTGACTGTTGCTGTCTGGGCCGACACTGCGCCGACCAGTGCACAAGCGAGAACAACTTTGTAGTACATCATCTTGTCTGAGTGTGCTTCGTAGATTTCGGGTAGGCTCTTTTATATATCTCGTAATTTTTTAGTCCATTGATTGAGCACGCACTAAGGCGGCAAAATAGAAAAAATAATTCCTTAGAGGAAGTAAACAATATTAAAATGTGTTCTAATCTGATTATTCATTGCGTTTTTAGAATTGTAGATTAAATGTTGGTAAGGTTAAAAACAATGAAAATAGAATTTTAAAAATAAAAAAGAACAAATACCTAGGAATGTATCCCTTTTTTGTCTGCACCCTTCATGTATTATATGAATGAATTATTACATACATAGAATACACGAAAAAACAATGTATCATATAGAAGTACAGTGCTTATCTTATGAAAGATAGAAACATTATACTTGCTTTTATTACGATAATCAGTGATGAAACTATCTTATCAATTTATAACTGATATAAGATCCACGTGTGTAGAGGTTGATTTAGTGTTATCTTGATATATTTCAATTCCTATGTCATATGATTTTACCTTTATGATAAGAATTCAAAAATGCAACAGAGTGTTCAATTTTAAACGTTTACATTGTATTAATGCAATTACTATCGTACTAATACTAGTACAAACCGGTGTTGTTCTTTTCCTCAATTTCATTGCAACTTCATAAATAAAATAATTATTGTTTAGGTAAATTCCCGTTTTGATCCGGTCAACGTAACTGCCTACGTACAAACAACCATTAAATCATTATATAAACGGTTTCACAACGCACTTCCAACACACACTAACCCTCTAATTCAAG
>NW_027109908.1:986539-989650 GCF_000696795.3 Halyomorpha halys
CTTCCTTAATTAGGTTAAGTCTAATCTTGAGTTAATTAAATTATTAAAATTTAATTTGATACGTCGTAATATTGATATTAAAATTTTACTATTGGGATATTTATTTTATTTTAAAATCCCTTCAAATCACCTTCACCCTTCAACATAAACATGCCGACTGTCCAATAGTAATCCTTTAATAATGTCGCTCTTACCACTGTCGAACAGATCTGCTACCTTGGACCACATCTTGATAAAGGACTAACTTGGAATCTTTACACAAGACTGAAAAGACAGGAAACTGCACGCAGATTCCGACTATTACAGCACTTATTAGACAAATGGTCTAAACTTCTAATTCATTACAAAAGACTGATCCACATGACTGCAATAAGGTCAATCTGGACTTACGGAGTCGAGCTTTAGAGGGCTCCACTAAACCTTCTAATTCCTCTTATATCTAATCCTTCTTAAAATCCTCAATGCTCCATATTTTGAAACAGATATAATCCTCCATAAAGACCTTGATGTTCCATATGCGGATATCATTCCTTCCATTATAAACTTCCCAACAAACCAAACCCACTAGTTTCTAACCTTGCTTCCTCTTCCATTCCTGGCAATCCTCAGAGGCACCTGAAAAGAAGTAGGCCTCGAGACTTTCTAATGTTAAAAATTATTTGAGTGCTACTAATGAGTAGTTTCTGTACTCGCCTGTATCACTGTATTATATACTTACGTTAAATTTACTAGATTTATGATGTATTTTTATGTACATACATTTGTAATTATCAATAAATAAATTAAAAACAAAATTCAAATTAAATCAACATTTCAGAAATATAGATATATTTTTCTTTCTTAGTTGCTTATTCTTTGAGATTTATTATTTATTTATTTTTTGAGAGGTTTTTAATAAGAACATAAAATCTTACGATAACTTTCAGAATATAAAAAGAGTATAAAAGCTTACATTTAACACAATTGTAAAATAATATCTTCAAATAAAGTTGCCAATTTATAATTTTTTTTTTTTTATAGTTCACGGTGACCAACTATATTGATACACTTTGTTTTGGGGAAAGCATTACGTAATATATAAAAATGAATTTTTGGTTGTTCCTACTTTATGTACTGCCCCACCGATTTTGATAGGACTTTTTGCTAAATTTTCCCGAAAATAAGCTGGCCCAATTTTTTGGTAAAAAAAAAATGTTAACAAAATTAAAAATGGTTTGGGCGGAGCTTGTATGATAATTAAAAAATTAACTGTTTGCATTTATGTAATTACAGTTATTGTATTATCACTTCATTTACATAAAATTATCAATAAGGTTCAATTAATGTATATACAACCTCAAATATAGCAATATAGAAGCATTGCTGGGTCTGCTAGTCAGACATACAATATGCAGACGTAAAAAGTAGTTGAGGTCTACCAACGCTACTGAGGAATATAATTTTATTTCTGTATTATAATTTAGTACAAGAGACCAAAAGACATTTATTTCACCCCACATTTTGATTACTTTAATGAAAACTATGTATAATTACTAGTCAAAATTGATTAATCTGATAAGTATAGGTAGGGAAAATACAAAATGGCGGCTTTTACGAAAGTTTTTTTTTAATTTATTAACATTTACAACTTTACATAAAATACAAAGAGTAAATTTGAAATAAGATCATAATGGTATGATACATGCATGTAGAGAAACTATCCATTGATAGCACTCTAAAAACATTTCTACAAGATAAGTTCTCGAGGCAATCGTCTTTTTTAGTCGCCTCGGAGGATTTTCAGGAAAGAAAGGGAAGCAAGAGTAGAAACAAACAGGTTTGGATGGTTTTAAAACTTTAAAACTATTCTACGTATAGATGTCTATTAGCACTGGAATTAAAGCTAGTTTTATGTGCTATATAGTAGTGTATGACATTCATCCTCGTTGGAGTAGTGGTGTTTATGATATTTTACAAATATCTAGTTGTTCGGATAAATTTTTGTTTCACTCATATGGTGTTATAAGGTTGTATTACACTTCTTCAATGAATAATAAAACTGATCTAGAGAGAGAGAGAAATACTTTATTCATCTATGCTGCCTAAATATATCAGGTTGCTATCTCACACAGCATACTTATCAGTCCGTAATCGGACATACACATACATGGTATAATAAGAAATAAAGAAAACAATTTTTTTCCCTACAATTTCCTTTTACAATCAATTTCGGTCTATACACCAAATACAAATGTTTCAATTCATTCCTTTTTTCTTTCCCATTTCTGCTCCTCCAATTTCACCATTTCATAATTTTTTAATTCACCCTATCAACAAAATCCTCTTCAGTGACCCGCGAAACAAATTCGCAATTAGACGGCAATGTGAGATCAGACCATCATTTATAGTCACAGCAGTTGACTAGTTTACCAAAAACAAACAAATAGATAAATTTTACAAGAATAACACATAGATTCCAACGAAAATATAATAAAAAGCCGGTTACAAGAAGCACTTGAATGGATAAATAAGTTTTAAAAAAAAAATGATAGTACTAATAAAATAAAATAAATTAAAATACACTAAACATAAAACATTCAATACAACAAATAACATCTATAAACATAAAAAATAAGGAACAACAAATATACTAATGCTTTTGAAAGATAATTTTAGGTTAGTTTTGTCGAGTAATAACCTGCGAAAGTTCACTGTCAAGAAGTCTATATGAGGAAGTTAGTACACTAAAAAATTATAATTGGGAATTATTGGCGGTCAATGAAGGTGGCGGTCAGCTGACTCAGTTGACAGCAGAACTTCATTCATATCAGCCATGACGAAGCCCTGTAAAGTGGGGCGGAACGTTGGTTAACAATAAATAGATTTTTGTTACTATTTTGATAGCTTTATTGACCGCTATCCGGACTATCTTCCTAGGAAATTGTAAGTTTATAGGTTGTTAACAATTTCATTAAATTTCTCCTGAAAAAAATCTATATTTGTAGCTAAGGAAGAAAAAATATATGTACCATTGTTTTTTAAATATATTTTATCTAACGGTCTAAATTGCCAATCCATTACAAAAGACTGATCTACATGACTATTATAAGGCCTATCTGGACATACGGAGTT
>NW_027109908.1:990100-1007741 GCF_000696795.3 Halyomorpha halys
ATATATTATCTAAAAAAAATGTGTTCCAAAATCAAATCTCAATATTAATATTACAATATATCAAATTTAAATTATTAGTCACAAATATCGATATATTAAACTTCACTATTTCAAAGTTGGTCGAACCATCGAATCATAAATCGTTAGATTATTAAATAGTTAACTTTACTTGTCAATTGTTGTTTTTCGAAATCTTTTTTTTTCTTGATTAAAAATTAAAATGTTCCATTTGACTAATATCTTTCTTGAAAGATATATTAGTTCACAGTTATGTTTATTATTATTTCTCCATTGTTTCAAAATTAGCAGGAATAAATTTATATTTCCGATTAGAAGCACCGTCCGTAAGTGGTTTGCTCGGTTCAGAACCGGATATTTTGACTTGGAAGACGTAAAGCGGTCGGGTCGTCCTTCAACTGTTGATGACCAAATTCAAACATTGGTCACAGACAATCCTCACTCTTCGACACAGGAAATGGCTGAAACGCTCAAAATATTTCATTTAAGTGTCTCAAATCATTTGGCGGGATGATAGTGGGTTCCTCACAATTTGACGGAAAATAATTTATCGGAGCGCATATCCATTAGCGATTTTAAATAATTATTAGAGTTTGGCTGGGATGTGATCTCCCACCCGCCCTATTCACCTGACCTTACCCCAACAGATTTTCACTTATTTCGGGCCCTTCAAAACTCTCTTAACGGGAAACACTTTAACTCGCTCGAGGACTGCAAAATGCACATAGAGGAGTTAATTGCACAAAAATCTGAGTTCTGGGAGGACGGAATTAAAAAATTACCTGAAAGATGGCAACATGTCTTAGATCAAAATGCGTTATATATAGTTAATGAAAAATGTTTAAAAGAATCTGAAGTTTTTATTGAAATCAGGCTACCTACTTATTTTACATCTCAATACATCGATTTTCTATAATTTTTTTTTCCTATCAAAAATGTTGACATCATCAAAACTAATTTCTTGTTTGAATATACTATATAGTTAGTTCTGTATGGTTTCTATTGTATATAAGTAACGTTTTATATTCGTTCAAACCTTTGCTTTTAGATTTTTTAATTACTCGTAAATACAAATCTTTTCACAAAATAATTTAGTTGATATATATTATTGATAGTGTCCATTGTCTGTATAGGATCATTTTCTTTACTGAAACTGTTTGTAATTAAATTTAATTACAACATACAACAATACGATCGAGTGGGTATGAAAATAAAAATGTTTCATTAGTCTTGCATCTTTATTGAAATATATTAATCTACAATCATTAGTTATCCATATGTTTTAGCAGTATTAGAATTGGAATTGTATCTCTTGATATCATAGGTAGTCCTAGACTACTGTTTGAGATTGAACACTTACAGTCGCGCTTGGATTTGCAGAAGCTGATCCACTAGCTTGCACATTCAAAGAGCTTGGAATGGCTGCCTGCATGCTGTTAGCTGTTGATGTGGCCAAACTGGACAACTTACTGGAAGCTTGGCTGGCATAGTCCACTGCAGTGTCCACCAAGTTGCTAGCAGTCTGCAGTCCACTGTTGGCCATCCCGAATCCTACTTCCATTCCTTTGTTAGCAATGCCCACTCCCATGTTGATACCGTTGGTCGCTAATCCTGTTCCAGCGCTGGCCAACCCGCTCACCAACTGCAAGTTGCCGTTAGCCAATCCACTTCCCATGCCAATTCCAGCCTGTCCCAACGAATTGGCAACATTTAATCCAGTCTTGGTCATTTCGCCTCCCACACTGGCTAATCCGCTCATCCCGGGGACGATTCCAGCCATATTAACTCCAATATCTGTAAACGGATACAATGAAAGACTCTTTATATCAAAGTAAATATTCATCTAAATTTATGAAAAAACTTATGTGTAAAGTGTGTTTATATAACATAAAGATTAGTTACTTCAGTTGGATATATCTTCGACCAATATCCTTACCGACTCCACTCTGGGCGGCAGCTATTCCTCCCTGGAGAGCTGAAGATCCCAGGCTGCTGGCGGTTTTGACCATCTGTTGTCCTGCTGCGGTGAATCCAGTAACCCCATCGCCGACCATTTTGTTGACGGTGTGTGCTGTGTTGTTGAACAATCCGACCATTGCTCTTCCTGAGTTGCTCAAGCTGTTGAGTGCG
Source organism: Halyomorpha halys (assembly GCF_000696795.3). NCBI lineage: Eukaryota > Metazoa > Arthropoda > Insecta > Hemiptera > Pentatomidae > Halyomorpha > Halyomorpha halys. The sequence goes on from NW_027109908.1 coordinate 992,249, forward strand.
TTCTGGAAACCTAAGAATATCGAAGGCCTTCTTGTTGTGGTTACTGTAGTGGAAGCACTGGCAGTCCCTGAGGTCGATGCTGAACCACTGACTGTTGCTGTCTGGGCCGAAGCTGCGGCGACCAGTGCACAAGCAAGAACAACTTTGAAGTACATCTTGTCTGAGTGTGCTTCGTAGACTTCAAGTGGCCTCTTTTATATATCTCATAATACGTAATTCTGGCGAATAAGCACGTACAGAAATTCCTAAAGGCGAATATAATTTCTTAGAGGATGTAAACAATATTAAAATGAGTTCTCATTTCACTATTCATTGCGTTTTTAGAATTTTAGATTTCAGTCTAGTGATTTAAAACGTTGAAATATTATTTTGAAAAATAATATCTTTCATATATCATAAATCTAATTACAAATTTACATACCACTCACAAGTTCTATAAGAATTTAGTTTCTACTGTTGTTGCATATATTAGGAAGGAGTTAATTTTTAATTTAGATGTACTTGAATTGATTATATAGCAGTTTTATTTGCAGGGTCACTAAGAACTTTTCTGAATTCCAAAAAAAAAAATGTAGCAATGTTTGTAGATTCACCACTTTGGTTTTTGGTATATTTCGTATGTATCGCTCCTTTTCTTGATTTGAGACACAAAAAAACTTTGATCTACTAGTTTAATTGTTTTTATTACATAGATATTACTGTTGCGTTTTGCAGGTTTCTTTCTTTACGAGTGTCCTCTTAGAGACTGCTCTGACGCTATGGGGTTGTAACAAAGCACACACGATCTACAATACAATATTTTAATTTTTTATTTGGCTAACATTTAAATTGTATTTACATAAAAATGCATCCACTTAATTGGATGCTAGATTATGATGGTATGATACAACCTTGTAAAGAAACTAGCCACTGGTAGCACACTAATAACATTTCTTCATAAGAAGCCGAGGGCATCTTCTTTTCAGGCTCCTCGTTTTTTAGAAATGGAAGAGGAAGCGAAGTTAAAAACTAGTGTATTTGGATGGATAGGGAGTTAATACTAGAATGATTAATATCTGATTCGGGTTTGATCGGTTACATACGGAACATTAAAGTCTAAGTTGATGATTTTATTTGTGGTAAGGTAAGGAGCATTGAAGATTTTACGAAGGATTGGATACGTCAGGAGGTCGAAGGTTTTCTGAAGCCCCAAAGCTCAACTCTGTGTGTTCAGATAAGCCTTATTATAATCTTGTAGATCAGTCTTTTGTAATGGATTGAGAGTTTAGTCCGTTTGTCTTGAAAATTTATATTAGTGATAATCGACCTGTAGTTTCCTACCTTTCAGTTTTGTGTGGGGGTTCTAGGTTAGTCGTTTGTCCAGATGTATTCCAAGGTAAGGGATCTATTCTACAGGGATAAGAGCAACATTATTAAAGGATAATGTAGTGCAATTACGACGAATAGTAAAGGTGATTTGATGGGAATTTATTATAATTCCCTAATTTCTGAACCATTCACCGAAGGTTGTAATATGGGATGAAATTAAAGGATTATTATTTATTAACTGAGAGCACGATGAATAATTAAAGGAGGAAACAGATAAAAATAGTGATAAGAGTTTGAATTGGAAAAAGCCGATACTGCCCGATCTCATCTGGTCTCGTGCACGAAGCCAGGACTAAAAGCAAATACATGTTCCACGGTAGGGTATGATGTATATATACATCATATATATGTTCATGTTTCATATATGTAATTAATACATGTTACTGTATCTAAGGAATATATCTAACACAAAATTAAAAAAAAAATTATTGTAATTTTTTCTTTTGACCGATGTGCTACTATCTAAGCCAGTGTGTGTATATACATTTATAGTTACTAATGAACAATTTTTTTCGGGGAATTTGGAGATTTTATTGTTCTCATATGCCGATTGTTTGGTAACTAGTGTACTAATATATTCAACATTGAAGAACTAATGATTGTCCACTAAAACAAACTCGCACATCGAATACAAAGCAAAAGGTATGGAGAATAGCAAGTGTGTGGGTTGCTTCTTGATCCTAAGCAGACTCTGTTATTTTATATTAGTTGTTAAATAAATAGGATACCTTCAACACGCTTCAAACAATCTACACGATACTTAGGAGTGGTTTAGGGCTCTATAATCTGCAGCTTAGAGCACAAACCAGATTTAATTAAACTGTTATTATTATTATAATTATTATGTTAATATATTATTAATATGTTAATATTCTACCGATTGGTAAAAAATAAAAAATGCAGTGGAGTTATGAACTATACAGAAAATACAGGCAGATATGGTCATTTGGTGAATCAAAATAAGTTTTTTTTTTTTTTGTTTTTTTTTTGTGGTCGATTAGGTTTTTCATCAAATATATTTATTTTTTTACTTGCTTTAAAGAAATCCTCATTGTGTTATTTTTAAAACATTATTTAATTGACAGATATTACAATCTGTCACACTATTGCGGCAATAGGTATTAGTGATGAATGATCACATTCATATTAAAATAAAATAAAATAATAATGAAAATAAATAAATGTAAGAAATAAAAAAAAAAGTACATACAAATAAATAAAATCTCTCTTAAAATATATACAAATAGAAGGATAAAGAAAATGAACATAATCAAACTATGAGGTGTAGATAGTTGACCGTAGATTAATAATTGGAGAAGTTTGTCGTGGGGTGCGGTCAGCAAAAAGAACATAAATAAACAAAACCATATTTATTTATTTTATGCCAACGTTTCGACCTGAGTTTCAGGTCTTCATTAGGGCTATAGAACAAAAGAGATAACAACATTTAAAGAAACATAAAATTGAAAAGGAATAGTATACAAACAAATTTGGAATTATACAAAATATTGAATTGAATCATAAATGATAAAAAATTGATAACTGATAATTGAATAGTAAAAAAATTAATTTATTGATAATCGTGGAATTAGATGGTGTATCTAATTCCACGATTATCATTATCACGATCAATTTATTCCAAATTGTTTGTATACTATTCCTTTTCAATTTTATGTTTCCCTAGTGTGACAGATTGTAATATCTGTCAATTAAATAAGGTTTATATAAAAAAAAATTTTAAAAAAACATAATGAGGATTTCAGTAAAGCAGGTACAAAAAATAAATATATTTCATGAAAAGCCTATCATATTTAGGTTTTTAAAGAAAAAGCTAATCAACCACAAAAAAAAAACTGATTCCCAACAACTGATTTTGATTCACCAAATGACCATATATGTCTGTATTTTCTGTATAGTTCATAACTCCACTGCATTTTTTATTTTTTACCAATCGATAGAAAGTTGAATGTATGCCATCGTAACTTATATTAACATAATAATAATAACAGTTTAATTAAATCTGGTTTTTGCCCTAAGCTGCAGATTATAGAGCCCTAAGCCACTCCTAAGTATCGTGTAGATTGTTTGAAGCATGTTGAAGTTATCCTATTTATTAAACAACTAATATAAAATAACAGAGTCTGCTTAGGGTCAAGAAGCAACCCACACACTTGCTATTCTCCACACCTTTTGCTTTGTAGTCGATGTGCTAGTTTGTTTTAGTGGACAACCATTAGTTCTTCAATGTTGAATATATTAGTACACTAGTTAGCAAACAATCGGCATATGAGAACAATAAAATCTCCAAATTCCCCGAAAACAATTGTTCATTAGTGACTATAAATGTATATACACACACTGGCAACTTGGCAAAAATCGTAATATTTTTAATAACTTTTTTTTACTGAAAAAAATTGGAATAGTCTCTAACCTTCCGGTAAAATGATAGATATCAATAAACCCCATCACGATCGTATGAACAGTATGGCGGCGCAGGATGTACGAACTTACAAAAATTCATTTTTATATATTTGATTATAATAATATTCGATTAGTTTTAATATTTGTACGAATTTTCAAATTAATATTAATCATAGTTGAGACTAATTATATACGTAGCATTGCTAAATATTATTCAATATTATTTTGGGATGGAACACTTTTCTATTTTTAATTTGAAATATACAATCCAAAATCCTTCGTAAAATCCTCAATGCTCCTTACTTTGTCACAAATAAAATCATACATAAAGACCTTAATGTTCCCTATGTAACCGATCTAGCCCGAACCAGATATCACTCCTTCCATTATAAACTCTCTAACCACTATTTTCTAATCTTGCATCCTCTTCCATTCCTGACAATCCTCCGAGGCGCCTGAAAATAAAATGGCCACAAGACCAGCTAATGTAAACTGTCATTAGAGTGCTACCAATGGGTAGGTTCTCTAAACGCCTGTAACACTCCAATTTAATTTAGATCAGATTTACTAAATGTATTATAATGTACAGTTGTAAATAGCAATAAATAAATATTAAAAACAAAAATAATAATTTGAAATAAAACGTGAAAAAAAAGAAGAGATGTAGAAAAAAAAAAACCCTGAGCTTCAGAAAGGACATAAGTTGCTGACTGCAGCATTCAGAGAACAAGGTGGCATCAGCGTTCTTTAATCTTCGATTGTAGATTTCTCATGAAGTTACTTCTTTTTCATTTTTTTTTTCAACCTTCTTTCACCATCATACTTTTTGAATAATTTAATTTACATGTTTAACTTAGGAAAAGGAAGTATTCAAACCGCATTATTATTAAAAAGTTTTTATGATGAAGTTAAAGGAGGCTGCTGGAACCTGGAAAACTTGCTGGAAAACTCAACTTAAAAAGATTAGATATTTAAAATCCAGGAAAACCAAGGAATTATAATGAATTTTCCTTCATTTTACAACCAGAATAAAATATTAAAAGATTCTTACAATATTATAATAAAAAAAATTATAATTTGTTATTTCTGTTATAGTTATAATCTCTCGAAAGGTATAGTTAAAAAAATTAATACATTAGCTATTAAATATATAGCACAAATGCTAAAGATAACATAAAAAAATAATTTAAATACAAAGAGACAAAAAAAAGACTTTTTTTTGTAAATTTAATTTATTTATGGTATTTAAAACTGTATTAAAATATATACAACTCGAAAATTTGTCATTCGTTGTAAATTATGATACAGGCATGCACAGAAACTACCCATTGTAGCACTCTAATATTTTCTGCATTGGAAGGTCTCGAGGCCAACTTCTTTCCATACGTCTAGGAGGATTATCAGATAATGAAGGAGATGCCAAGAAAATTTGCTAAAATAAGATCCCTAATAGAGCTATTTATGTTCAATAGTTCTTGAGGTATTGCTTTTTTAAAAACAAAACTTCATTAAAATGTTGCCTAGAGGTAGTCAATCTATTCAGTCTAGAGCCAGTAGTTAGTCAATTTATTTTGAGAAATCTATATCTCCTAAACCATTCAACTTGCGTCTATTAGCCCTCAAATAAATGCTAGTTTGATGGACTATGAAGTAGTTTTTGATGTTTATCTTCGTAGGAGTAGTAGTTTTCATGGTATTTGCTAAAATAAATTGATTTATAGTTTTTCGGATAATAAGTTTGATTTATGAAACCATAAGATGTACAGATGTCTGCCAGTACTCATATTAAAGCTAATTATATTTACTATAAAATCGTTTATAACATTAATCAGACAACGTGTGGCAGACATATGTACGTCTTATAGTTATAGAGATATATTGTTCAAAAATCATATATTTTTTCCGAACAACTAGAAATTAATATTTTGTGAATTTATTTTGTCTAATATCTTAAAAATTACTACTCCTACAAAGATAAACGTTATAAACGATTTTATAGTAAATTTAACTATATTAATATATATATTTAACTATATTATAACTTTAATATGAGTGTTGGCAAATATCTATTCGTCACATATGTATCTCAGAAATTTCTCAAAATAAATTCACTTACTACTAATCTTTTAGTACATTTTTATGACATGTTGCTTTTTAATAAGCTATATCTCGAGAACTATTGAACGTAAATAGATTTATTAGGGCTAATATTTCAGCAAATTTACTCTTCTTTAAATAATGTTCTCTTAGATTTTCTATTGTTGTTGGTAGTTTTTAAGATATAGAGCTCCGAATGAAAAATCAATTTCTTTTTAATCAGGTGAAAAAGCACACCTCATGCTAAAGAGGAGTGTTTTGAAAAGGAAAACAATATTATAATAAGTTCAGATTTGATTATTCATTGCGAGTGTCTTTCCTTGTTGCATTGGCGTCTTATGTTACATACACTTTGAAATAAAAAATAAAATAATCCTTTTTATATTGAAACTGTTGTATTCATCTTCATTAAATTGACGAAAAAGCTAATGATTTTTTTTTTATTCATTTATTTATTTAGATATAAAACTTCATTTGCATAAAGATACATCTAGTAAATTTGATATTAAACTATAATGGTAGTGTTATCGCCATAATATATAATTACCTTGTAAATAATTGTAAATAGTATTTGAGTTTTATTAGTATTTAATTTTGTTATATTTATTTTTACTTTTATTATTTTAATTGGATTTAGTTATTTGAAAAGAAAAATGTGTAATTATATTTGTTTGTAATAATGAGTAATAGAGACAGTTGCTAGGGGTGATAATTGTTGCTAAGAAGCGTCACCTAGCAACGGACCGACCATCTTAGTTTTTAGAGCAGTTCCGGCTTATTAGTGGCTGTGGTAGCGTCTAAGCAGCCCTGTCTGCCCTTATAATTTAATAGTTAGGACATTTTTAGTGAGTTAGTGAGTCATTACAGTTCGGAACCAGACCTTTTCTGTGTTTCCACTTTATTAATTGCAGTTCCGACTAATTAGTGGCCCTGGTAGCTTCATTACCAGCCCAGTCTGCGTTCATTTTGTCGGCTCGTCTAATACAATACGGCTGTTGGATATTCGGACCATCAATGAGTCACTACACCAACTCTGGACCATTGCAGCGATTTATTTAGCAACAAGAGCTGCGACCTATCTCGGCAGCACTCTTCCTCGGATCTATCGGAGTGGAGCAAACGTTTCGTCGAGCAGTATTTATTTTACATATTTATATTGTTTGTACATTTATCTCTTTGTTTTTTTAATTTAGTTATCTAATTTTATTTTTATCTGAAAGTCCCTTTTATTTTTACTTGTATGTTTTGTTTATGTTAGTTTTTAGTTTGGTTTTTTTACCATGTTTAAATTGAACCAAATAAATGTTTAATCTGAGCCAGTTTGTTTTTAGTTCATTTTTAAAGCCTTCCAATAAAAAGACATAGTCGATTTGAGGTGGCTTTAACAGGTAGGATACAGGCATGTAGAGTTGAGGATATAATGGAAGAATTTATATCCGGATCGATCTGGATCGGTTACGTATAAAATAGGTCTTTATGGATGATTTTATCTGTGACAAAGTTTTGAGGATTTTGGATTGTAAGGATTGGATAAGGGAGTAATTCGAAGGTTTAGTGGAGCCCCAAAGCTCAACTCATGTTGTTATTATTAGTAATACATGTTGTTATCATGTAGATCAGTATTTTGTTATGTATTCAAATTTTAAACCGTTTGTCTACTAAATGTTGTAATTGTCGGAATCGACGTGAAATTTCCTGTCTTTTCAGACTTGTCTGGGGATTCTAGGTTTGTCATTTGTCCAGTTGTAGTCCAAGGTAGCAGATCTGTTCTACATTATTAAAGGATACTTTAGGGCAATTACGACGTATAGTAAAGATGATTCGATGGGATTTATTATAATTCCCTAATTTCGGCACCATTCATCGATGGTTGTAATATGGGATGAAATTAAAGGATTATTATTAACTACGAGCACGATGAATAATTGAAGGAAAACAACATTACTTTTCTATATTCTTAACAGAAAGTTATGTATGCGTTATTATTACCTCATGAAATTCTACTTTCTTTTCTAATTCGAAAAGTTGTGTGATAAGAGCAATAGATCAGATTTTTATTTTTGTGTGGATATATAACTTCCCTACCTCAGATAGTGATGAAGCGAAACCCTATAATCTGATACAAAATAATTCTATTTCTTGATTCCATCAGTTATACAATAAACATCTAATTGAAGATATAGTGGGTTTAATACCTCATATCTTTCGTTAAGAATGGAAGATGAAACTTGGAGACCATTGCTCAGTTGGAGTACCAATTAGGGAGACAAGGTCACTACAAGGACCAGATATTGTCTTCTTGCCGGCTCCTGTTCTGACAAGATGTTTCCTGAATATAAATTCTCACCCTTCTCTCTCTTCGACTCCTTCGGCTTATTGAAGTCCTCCAATATCTAGCGATAATAAACTAAGTTACCTATTTGGAAGTCTCTAAATTAAAATAATGCCAGTAAAATACCTTTCAAAAAAATAAGAAAAAGTAAAAAATAAAATATAATAATATTCTTTAAGAAGTGGATAGTTCATTTGTGAGGAACAGGGCTATAAACTCCAAGGACCCAGGATCTTTTTCATATTATATTACAACTTAAATTATATAAGAAATGAATTGAAAACTGCTGATGCCCAACAGTGTATTTTCTGTTCTTTAATTTAGTTTAATTTTACTTCCAAGTGGGTTTTTTTTTGTAATTAATTTTTTTTTAATAATTTATTTATTGTTATTTACAACTGTATACACATATATACAACAAGTAAATTTGCTGTAAGTGTCATAGTGACATGATACAAACATGTGGAGAATCTACCCACTGATAGAACTCCGATAACATTTCTAGAAGAGAAGACCTCGAGGCCATCTTCCTTTCAGACGCCTAGGAGAATTATTAGGTAATGAAGGAGAAGCCAGGCTAGAAACAAGTGGATTTGGGTGGTTGGGAAGTTTATCATAGAAGGATTGGTATCTGGTTCTGACGAAATCGGCAACATATGGAGCATTGAAGTCCTGATGGATGACTTGATTTGTGTCAAAGTAATGAGCATTAAGGATTTTGGACTGTAAGGATTGGTTCGGGAGGAATTTGATGGTTTATTGGAGCCCCAAAGCTCAACTCCGTATGTCCAGATAGGCCTTATAATAATCATGTAGATCAGTCTTTTGTAATGGATTGGCAATTGAGACGGTTAGGTTGAACCTGATCGGCCAACTTGCACGTTTAAAGAGATTCATCAATGATTTATAATACAAAGGAAGGTTAAAATTTTAACATCCTGTGACTGTCTTAATATTTCTTTTTATATGATATAATTCCAGATATCAGGAATGGACGTGAGGTCATCTTTTACTCCCAGTGTCTTATCTCGTTGTTCTTTTTATGTTGTGTTGTAAAATAAGTTCGTAGCGTTTTGCACCATTCTTCAATGGTGATGATGTGGGATTGGAGGGTTTGGGATACAATGTAAGGATCATTGTTCACTGACAATAGACATGTGTCATCGGCATACGTGGTGAGGATAGTGTTAGGATGAGTTGGGATGTCAGCTGTGAAAACTGTATACAGGATAAGGGCAAGGATGGGACCGGAGCCGATCAACTAACTGGCATTATCACGCTTTGAAGCGCAGCAGAATGAATACAATCATATGGTCAAGGAAAAAAATGATGGAGAAAATTATTCTTTATTGAATGATTTCTATATTCTAATTAATGTGTTACTTTTTAATACATTTTGACTACGCTATGGCTAATGAAATTTTGAAGGTATGTTTGAATCCATAGTTTCATTCCAAAGTAACATCGAAGGTCCTAGACAACGGTTTGAGCTTCCTCTTGGTTGCTACTTGGCGCCTCAACCGATGCACTAACTTGCACATTGCTTGACGCCTCGCTTGATCCACTTACTTGTTCATTGCTTGAAGCTGCACCTGATACACTAACTTGCACATTGCTTGATGCTGCACCTGATCCACTAACTTGCTCGTTGTTTGAAGCTGCAACTGATCCACTAGCTTGAACACTGCTTGATGCTGCATCTGATCCACTGACTTGCACATTGCTTGATGCTGCGCCTGATCCACTAACCTGCTCGTTGCTTGACGCTGCGACTGATCCACTAGCTTGCACATTGCTTGTTGGTGCACCTGATCCACTAGATTGCTCGTTACTTAACGCTGCACCTGATCCACCAGCTTGTACACTGCCTGCTGCAGCACCTGATCCACCAGCTTGTACACTGCCTGCTGCAGCACCTGATCCACCACCTTGTACACTGCCTACTGCAGCACCTGATCCACCCACCGGCCGCAAACCTTGATTGACGTAGTCCATTGCATTCCCCACAGCTTTACCGACGCCCCCGACTATATTGTTAGCCATTCCGAATCCTCTGTCGATGGCGTTGTTGGCTACGTTCACTCCAGTGGAGACTAGACCGCTCTGCAGCTGCAACATACCATTTGCCAATCCGGTTCCTCCCTTAATGGCAGCCTGTCCCACATTGTTCACAATACCTGATCCAGCTTTCATCAGACCACCTTCCAAGGCGACGACATCGCCTACCACAGGGATTACTCCTGCCAGTTGAGTTCTAAAATCTGTCAACATAAATAGCAAATCCATTAAGAAAAAAGAAATGAAATCAATAATAACATAAAAAGTAAAAGTTTTATAACGAGCCACTTTATAAATCCACTCCGATTACCCGTCAAGGTTCATTTTCACAGGCACTACGATTAGGTAACTATGTTTACTGTTGTGGTGGTACTATTGTGCCATTAGCCTTTACGGAATTCTTAAAAGAGCCTACTGAAGCAGCGACAGAAAACTGTCAGATCCAGTAAACTTGACATTAAACATATTACATTTTATAACTTAATAACTCTAACCGTACATATCAACTAGAGTCAAATCTTAATGACTATTTTAATCACCGAATTCCTCTTTATGTTGATTTATATGTATATATATTTATATCCCACATTTTTTTTTTAAATCATTGTTATATTTACTAAAAGTTTAATCATAAATAAAAGCAGGATTCGCCTTTACGGCAAATCATAAATGTTCTATTGAAATGCCAGTTGAAAATGGACATGATAGAGGGGCTACATAATACCCTCAATACTTGGTAATAAATTTTCTATTAACATGACTATACTGTACTAATTGATATAACTATACTGTACAATAATTTCAAAATAAGTTCCTAAGAATTGCAGCGGAGGGCCCTTGGTTTGTAACTATAAATGGAATCAATAAATGAACACCAAAAAAGGTTCATAAAATTTCACTCCCAGTTACCGACAATCCAGAAGCATTAACATACAACTTGGGAAATCCTACCTCAAGAAAAAACTGATGCCCAGGTTGTTGAAGGACATCCTGCTATAAATTCTATACCTATCTATTTCTGTTATTGTCATTGTAACTATTTCTTTTTTTCTCAATGGAATTTAGTTTCCCCCTCCCACCCCATTAGAAGTCAATCATTTATTTTATTAAATTTATAAATCTCATTGTTTATAGTTTTTTTTCTTCTTAAGAATTATTGTTTTTATCTATTTATTTTATTTTTTTAAATACATATATATTTTTATGATTCCTCGTTATTATTGACAAAGGTTCAATATTTATAGATTTTTAAATAGCTAGGAGTCCCTTTTGGCCGAGACTATAAATAACTAAAAATAAAAAGTAGATAAAAAATAGTAATAAAAAATATATTATAACATGATTGATTACAAACTTAAATGGATAATAATAAAATAGAAGTAAGAAAACAAGGTTAATAATTTAAATAAAATCAGGTTCGTGACACGGTAAAGCTTCGATGTACATATAAGTTGGAGTTCATGTTAACAATGAGAACGTGATAGCTAAGCATGTAAGGGCGAGGGTCCAATTCCCACCTAATTCAGTCAAAATTTATTTTGTAGCGGTCCCGAGATACAATTATTTTCATTCCCAATCACTGGCTGAATAAGTCCTCAGTGGAGGACTGTCATAAGTTTAAAAAATTTACAGCGCACTATAAATATTTATTATTAAAATAAAAAAATAAATTTATACCAAAGGTTCAGGGCAGCAGTACTTCGTACTACATTCTATTGCGAGACCAACGGTTGTGCAAGGAACTCATTTGCTCAGGGCTAACTAAAGGCTATATTACATTGAAACATAAAATAATTATTTACCACTGCAGGATTCGAATTCGGGTCCTTGGAGGACAGTGCTCTACTATTGAGCTACCCACTTATCATATACTTTTTTAAAAAATCATTGTTTCTATGATTTGATTAAATGAAAAATTGACAATTATTTAAATTTGTTTTCTGTCAAATCCATGTGACGTCTATAATGAAATCATTATGTGTATACACCGATTACCCTTAGATGAAATTTTCAGGGATAGATATAAATATGACCCCATTAGAATTTTTTCAAATTCTACCAATTCTATCTCTAACGGACCTTGAAATCAAGTTAGTTATGACCATTTCTATTGTGTATTTAGCAACACATTACCTGGAGCACATCAAACTACACCACTGAAGCAAAACCCACACTTTCAAGGCAAACGAACTCTCTTCCTTCTGCAAAATTTATTTCAATAATGGTTTATACCACATCCTCCTAAGTTGCCTAACCTTTAAAGAAAATATACAATATATCTTAAAGCAACCCATACACGGTTCTTGCTATCCACAAAATATTCAAAATATATTGAACATTGACAGTGAAGCTAAATTGATCAGACTCTATATTTATATTGTAATAATATATAATAAGTTTGATATTGTAAGTGGCATATAAATAGTTTTCGAAGCCGATTAATCCGATCTGTACTTATATTACGCTTTCATTTATTTAAAATAATTCTCATTATTCTGACTTTAATATAATGGAGTAGCTGACATCCCAACCCACCCTAACACAGTCCTAACAACATACGCTAATGACACATGTATAGTCTGTAAACAACGACCCAACTAATGTACCACAAACACTACAGACAGACATAACATCTATTGAAGAATGGTGTCAAAACTGGAGAATCAAAATAAATCCTGACAAATCCCATCAGATCACCTTTACTCTCCGTCATAAACATCTGCCCTCCTGTCCTACAGTATCCTTTCTAAATACTCCACCAATGCCTGTTGAACAGATTCGATACTTAGGACTCCATCTTGATAAGCGACTTACTTGGAATCCACACACAAGACTGAAACGACAAGAAACTGCTCGTAGATTTCGATTGCTACAACACTTATTTGACAAACGCTCTAAACTTCCCATTCACTACAAAAAATTAGTATACCCTACAATAATCAGACCAATTTGGACATATGGAATTGAGCTCTGGGGCTCCACCAAACCATCAAATTCCCCCACATCCAATCCTTACAATCCCAAATCCTACGTAAAATCCTTGATGATCCTTACTACGTTACAAATAAACTCATTCACAAAGACCTTAACATCCCATTCGTTGCAGATTTGACCCAAAAACAGATATGCGTCTTTTCATTCCAAACTCCTTAACCATCCTAACCCATTAATTCTTAATCTTTCATCCTTAACGAACTCTGATAATCCTCCGACGCGTCTGAAAAGAGGATGGCCACGGGACCTTCTAATTTAAATTAATGTATGAAGTACCACCAATATTTTCAGTGGTTCCTTCCCAAGATTTTCAAGTGTATATGAAACATACAACATATTTACTTATGTATTATTTTGTACAGTTAATTACATTGAATAAATAATTTAAAAAAAAAAAGTCTTTCGCAAATGAAATATATTCTGTAATATTCTACTTAGCAATACATTAGAACTATTCAGAATGGTTGGCAGACATTTTATTATCATAAAATCATCTTACTGACTCCTTGGTTGAATGCATTCACTGCACCCTGTAGAGCTCCACTTGCCAAGCTGCCACCCATCTGTACTCCATTGCTGGCCGCTTTGTTCAAGCTTTGTGATGCGGAGTTTAACTGTCCAAATCCTGCTGTTGCTGAATTACTTATACTGCTGAGTGCATTCTGGACAAGGGCGAAGGGTCTTCTTGTACTAGAAGTAGTTGACTGTGCCGAAACTGCTGCAACCAGAGCACAAGCTATAACTGCCTTGAAGTAAATCATTTTGCCGTGTGTGGTTTTTCTGATCTGCAATGAGGTCTTATATATGTCCTATAATTCGTAAATAAGTTGAAAAATCACGCTGGATGTCTAATGTTAGAGAAAGTAAACAATATTATCCGTTCTGGTTTAATTATTCGTTGTGATGTTCGGAGTGTTCTCTCCTGTTGCATATGCATTTCTTGTCAAATGCACTTCGAAATTCTGAAAAAATAAAATGAAATATTACATAATAACTTAAATATTTTGCTTGATTGTTGAAAGAGCTATTGAATTGATTCGCTCAGGATTTAAGAACCCTTCTACATTTTGTGAATCATTAAGGCTCAGTCAAGCTCATATGGAAAAGTAGGTAGGTACACCAAACATTTTGGAAATTAATAATTATAAGAGATAGTTGACCGTGGATGACATATACGAGAAGAAGATGGTTGGGAGTGCGGTCAAAATAAAACACAAATAAGTTTATGTAACTTATTTAATCGTGCCAACGTTTTGGCAAGAGTTTCAAGTTTTCATCAGGGCTAAGAACAGAACAAGATAACAACCAATAAATATAGAAAAGAAAATATAAACAGAATGACATAAATTGAATAATTTTACAGAATGGAATTAATAAAATAAAATGATGAGAGAAGTGGAAAATAAAATGTATACATAGGTAATTGAATAAGTAGTTAAACTAACATAATTAAGGAAATAAAATAAAACTGAAGTTACATAATGCAAAGAAATATGAATATATTAGTTATTAATAATTTTAAAATTAAAATAAACAAAGAAAAATAAAATTGAGAGAAAGAAAATATATGTAACCATAATAATTGATAAAGAGGCAAAATATAAGTAAAGTTTAACAAAAGAAATAAATGACATAAATTGAATAATTTTACAGAATGGAATTAATAAAATAAAGTGATGAGAGAAGTGGAAAATAAAATGTATACATAGGTAATTGAATTAGTAGTTAAACTAACATAATTAAGGAAATAAAATAAAAATGAAGTTACATAATGCAAAGAAATATGAATATATTAGTTATTAATAATTTTAAAATTGAAATATGGAAAGAAAAGGAAAATTGAAAGAAAAAAAAATATATGTAACCATAATAATTGATAAAGAGGCAAAATATAAGTAAAGTTTAACAAAAGAAATAAATAGAAAAAAAATTGGAAAACAACAATAATAATATATGGTGAACATAACGAATAACGTGGGTATGGAAAATTGAGAAAAGAAGGGGTAGAAAATAAAGATAGGGAAAAAAAGATAATCAAACGAATCTGTTAGCTTGAAATCTAACCGCCAAGTGGTATTCTACTCCGAAAACGGCCAAATTCCGAATTAAAAAATACGTTACAAGAATAACAAAATGTTTTAAATCACTTAAAAACACATTTTTTTCTTAATTACTTACACCTATTGTATCCCACTATTTTATACTTTATTTCTTCTTTGTTTT
>NW_027109908.1:1008206-1011885 GCF_000696795.3 Halyomorpha halys
TTATTGTGGCGTGCTAAACTGCCATCCCCACTCCTCCAATACAAACGGCTCACTCTGACCTTGACTTCCGTCAAAACAGGTATGAATTCTTTCTCATAATTTGATTTTATTCTTTTCTTTTTTCATCTCTTAATTTGTACTTACTTTAATATTTCTTCTCTTGTTTTATCTCTTATCTATGTGTTACTCTTACCGTTTTCTTTTACTTTTTACAACCTTTAATTTTTCTTATGAAATTTTACTTTTCATTCTATACTCCTGGTATTTTCCCTGTCACTTATGTTTTTTTGTAACTATGTCAGGTGTTTGTATCTTTTTTAGCCCTGACGAAGCCCTGCAACGTGGGACGAAACGTTGGCTCAATAAAAATAGTATACCCATTTACCATTTGAGTTTTTTTTTACCGCACCCGGACCATATTCCATTCATTTAATACAATTAATTTAATATTCGGATATTAATATAATGTACCATATTGTAGAATCGCAGGTATGTTATAACCCATGTTGTCAAATCATAGCCAAGTTACATCAACTTACCTTAAGTTCTGATAAGCCTTAATTGGGGGCACATTGACTGCTTAGTTATTTTCATGGGATTAGTGAGCTTCGATGCCTTGTTTTAGGAATCCCTATAATATACTGATAACTTTTTAATTAATTTTTTTTTTTTTTTATCATCCAGTGAGGAAGTTGTTTTGAGAAAGGCGAAAGGTCTCACCAGTTTCACTTCACCAGTACAGTAACCCAAATAGTTGTCCTCAGTCTTCATTGTAGTTTCGTACCTGGATTTGCCACCTTTGTGGCAGTCAACTCGGTGTTAATGCCTGGAATAGTTTGTTAGTTCTGTATTGGAAGCTATTGAAGAACATAATATACCTCCTTAAAATGTATTTAGTCTCTGTTGTAAGTTAAAGTATAATATGGGTATCATAATTACAAACATCAGGTACACTTAGCAACATTTATCTGGAAATCGAAAAACCCGTATTTCACTAAAACAGCTGAAATAAGGTATTTACTTATTGAAATTTACAAGTGTACACACAACGAACAACACGTAAATTTGATGAAGACTTCAGAACACATAATCTTGAAAACAAACCACTTAAATCAACACTTTAGATTAGAGGATCCCGTAGCCATTTTCATTTCAGACGCGTCAGAGGATTATCATAGGTTATTAAGGATGAGAAATTAAGAACTAATAGGGTTTTATAGGGTTTGGGTAGGTAAGGATTTTTGAATGAAAGGATATACTTATATATTATAAGATATACTTTCTAACATGTTCTCTCTATATAATATATAATGCATTATTTTGCATTTAATATAACATGTAATAGAGTCAACTCTTATCATATCTTACCTCACTACGCCGATCATCCAACTTGCATTAGAAATCATAACTTACAAGTAGGTAGGTATACGATTACTATTAGTCAGGGTACTTATGAAGTGTGAAATGTAAAATGTTTTAACATACTAGTACATGTACATGATTGTGGGCTGTTTAATTTAAAGTCCATGTTTCTTATTAAATGGATAAGTTTTACTGATTTACGGATATTATGGACCACTTGTTTTGTAACTTTGTAAGCTTTAGGAGGTAAACATCATTTTCCCTCCATCTCACTTGTTCCTTGTTTCCTCTCCCAGAGTTTTTTTTTTGCAATTACCTTAATATAATTTTTATCTATTACTTTATTAGCGTTTAAAAACGTCCAAAACATAAATCCACATAATTTATTAATCATATTACAATTTGAATTAGCAATATATGTGTATGCTTAGTAATAGATATTATTGGAGCCTTATTTTTATAATATTCTGTATCATCTTGTTTTATTCTCGTTATTATATTAATTCACTAATTGTAAATTTGGAGCTTTATTATTCACTTCAAAATCCTTTCAGTTATTTTTGTTATTATTATTTTTTAATTTTATTTTTTGTTAATAATTAGTATTTTAATTTAATGTTTTACTTTATTTTTAATTTAGCAGTTTTTAATTAAATTATTAATTGTATCTGTTTAAGCCAGATACTGAACTTGGAAGTATCAATGCAAAAGTAAACGTAACTGTAAATACGGAATATATAAGACAACCTACCAATATTTTGTTGACCAGTGAGTACTTAACTTTATGAATTGGTTAATTATTTGTGCTTAATATTATATTATCCAAATATTATTTGATTTTATCAATAATTGTGTATTTTAAACTAAATCCCAATTTGTTTTTTTTTAATATTTATTTATTGCTATTTACAACTGTATATTATAATACATTAAGTAAATCTGATCTAAGTTAAATTGGAGTGTTACAGGGGTGTAGAGAAACTACCCATTGGTAGCACGCTAATGACATTTTACCTTAGCTGTTCTCGTGACCATCTTCGTTTCAGGCGCCTCGGAGGATTGTCAGGAATGGAAGAGGAAGCAAGATTAGAAACTAGGGCGTTTGAATGGTTAGAGAGTTTATAATAGAAGGAGTGATATCTGGTTCGGGCTAGATCGGTTACATAGGGAACATTAAGTCTTTATGTATGATTTTATTTGTGACAAAGTAAGGAGCATTGAGGATTTTACGAATGATTTTGGATTGTAAGGATTGAATACGAGAGGGATTCGAAGGTTTAGTGGAACCCCAAAGCTCAACTACATATGTCCAGATTGGCCTTATTACAGTCATGTAGATCAGTCTTTTGTATTGTGTTGGAAGTATAGACAGTTTGTCTAGTAAGTGCTGTAATAGTCGAAATCGACGTGTTGTTTCCAGTATGAGGATTCCAGATTAATCGTTTGTTCAAATGAAGTCCAAGTTAGCGGATCTGTTCAACAGGGGTAAGATTAACATTATTAAATTATACTGTAGGGCAGTCAGTAGGTTTACAAATCCCAATTAAATTTATTTTCTATTGTCCAATACATTATAATGTTACGGCAATGCCTGGGAGCAATTCTTGACTAGGTATTATCAGGGACCAAGTCCCTTCAGTAATACTAAGTCCCAGAGTAAGGCAATGCCTCAATCAAGTCCTCATTGGCATTGTCACGGAGCAAGTCCCCTGAGACCGTATATTACTTTATTTTTTTTATCAAACTGTTAAGCTCTGAAAATTTTACGATGACCTGGGAAAGCGGAACCAGGTTTTATTTATTATTGGTTAACAGTTTCTGCAAGTTCATTTTCGAACCGCACTACCATCATAGTATCACTTCAGATCATTTCATATTGCACTTATCTAGCTTAAAAAAATAAATAGCCTCCACAATACCCTAATAGTCTAAACTGTAATATTTACATTTCACTAATGTCTATCATTCTTATGTGTTATTTTGGAACCAACCGATGGATGCTGTCATATTGAATGTGTTTTTTTTTAAAATAAATAAAAAATTTTTTTTAAATTTATTTATTGATATTTACAACTGTATACATATATACACATCAAGTAAATTTGCTGTAAGTGATATTATAACATGATAAAAACATGTGGAGAATCTATCCATTGATAGAACTCCAAAAACATTTCTAAAGGAGAAGATCTTGAGGCTATCTTCTTTTCAGACGTCTAGGAGGATTATTAGGTAGTGAAGGAGAAACCAGGTTAGAAACGAGTTGGTTTGGGTGGTTGGGAAGTTTATTATGGAAGGATTGGTATCTGGTTCTGGC
>NW_027109908.1:1012120-1033148 GCF_000696795.3 Halyomorpha halys
TCGACGAGCAGTTTCCTGTCTTTTCAGTCTCGTATGAGGATTCCATGTCAGTCGTTTGTCGAGATTTAGTCCTAAGTAACGGATCTGCTCAACAGGAATGAGTGGGGTATAATTAAAAGATACTGTGGGGCTAGACGAAGGGTAAATGTGATTTGGTGGAATTTATTGGAATTTATTTTAATCCTCCAGTTTTGGTACCATTCTTCGAGGGTGGTGATGTGGGATTGGAAGGATCGGGATACAATGGAAGGATCATTATTCACTGACAATAAGCATATGTCATGTATACGTGGTGAGAATAGTGTTGGGATGGGTTAGGATCTCAGCTGTAAAAACAAATAAAACTTTTAAAAAATAAATAAAATCAGGCGAAAACGACTGTAGGAGCTCAGTTTGGCTGTTGAGTGACGTCATTCTCCATTTATCAGCCACCAATTACCAATTTGCAGACTCTGCATAATTAAGAGTCCCTAAGAAGGTCTGATAAATGGAGAATGACGTCACTCAACAGACTAGTAATGGTTTACGATTTAACATGCTAAAGGAAGGACATTTTTTCAAAAAAGGCTTAACATTTTTTATATTAAATTATTTATTATAATCAAATAATGTGTGATATGTTAAAAATATTTTCTAGTCCGATAGATGATATTGATTCGACACGGACTGCACCGCAGCTACCATTTTTGCCAAGGCAGCAATACGTTTGATTTCCTCGTCTAAGTCTTTAGGGTCCTTTTTTCCTGAATCAGACGAAGATCCAAATAATTCTCTCAGCTCTTGCACGCTGAATACGGACGCTAAGTCTATTATTTCTTTATGAATATTAGCTAATTCTTCTGTTTTGGTGCGTAGAGTATTTGCTTTGCTGTCGACCATTTTTTTAGCGCTATTCAGCAGGGTTTGGCCGACCGCGTTTGTTGAATCCACTAATGCATTGGCTGCCGACCTTCCAGTGTTGGTCATTCTTTTCATAAAGGGTATGATGTTCATAGTGTCAGCTACTGCATCTGAAAAACGAAAAAATACTTCTCAGATATTACAGTTTGAAATATTTTTTTTTTTCACTTTAATAAAATAAAAAAGGAAATTAAAATTAGGAGTATATTATAATTTTAAAAAGTGCGATGTAACTATAACTGTAACTACCCCTCACCAGTTTACGAACAATTCTCATAAATTTATACTATACAATAAAATACAACAACAATAACTATTTACAATAAAGTATACACAATAAACAAAACAAAAGATTGACAGTCCTCATATACTCTATTACAAATTAAAACTAAAGCAAAACAAAATTAAATCATGACTTTTAATAATTAAACAAAAATGCATACATGATAATGCCTACTTCATTCCAGTCTCAGTAGTTCTCGAAAGCAAGCGCTCTTGTCACCTCAAGAAATTAACCGTTAAAAATTTATTAACTGTTATATTCTTACCAATCCCTTTTTTTGTTACACCCGCAGCACCATGCAGGAACGCTGAAGTTGTTTCTCCGATTGAATCTAGCACATTTTGGCTAGCATCAATGAGACCCTTGGATGGAATTTTGATTGTTTCTACTCCTGTCTTTCCCGCAATATTCAGGCCATCTATAAAATCTTCTGCCACTTTTAGAATTGAATTGCATTTGGCCGTTTTGACATTGGATAATACGATGACGCATGCCACAATTATGATTATTTTCATTCTATCAATCGGTAGCTTGGACACTGGAGCTAAGTTTCGTTATTACCTGAGAACAAAAAATAAAAATAATAAATAAAAATGGACTATTGTTATTTTAAAATATAGATTTTAAATCTTGTGCGTTACGTGCATCACCTAACTTTTTCTTAGCACCCTACTTTGAGTTTAAGTGAATCCTCGCTCATTGCGCTTTTTAAATATTGCTCGATTTAACTATTTTAAAGTTTCCTGTTGTAAGCTAATATTTCAAAAGTGATATAGGACCGTCGCTCTCTTTTTTTGTATTAAGATTTTATTAATTTGCGGACATTTCTTATAGAAGATAAAGGAATAAAGAAGTGAAAATTAATTTCCTGAAAATAAATAAACTAAAGTTTAACAAATAAACCCTTTGGAATTTTAGTTGTAACAGTAAAACTAATTATTTCATATTTAAACTGAATAAAATTATTAAACAAAATATATACTAAGTGTTGAGACGACAGCCTAGTTGTCAATTGGATACCCTTACAATATTTACGCCCAGACTAAACTGGGTTCTACGAATACTTAGTTTGGGGTCTTAAATATTATGTTGATAAAGGATGAAAAGAGATAAGAAGAAATAGAGAATGTAAATATTCCTGCTAATGAATGAGATAATAAGTGAAAGAGAGGGATAGAAAAGGCATATGTGAACTATAATATAATTGATAAAAACTAAAAAAAGAATGAAGTAAAACAACATTAAATATCAAAATTAATAACATAGAAGATAGAAGAAAATATAAAAGATAGAAAACTACAGAGAAATGATTTGGTGCTTGATAGAACAGAAAATAAAAACTATGAAAGATAAAAATATATTTAAACAATAAAAAGGATATATAATAAGAAATTAAATAAAAGTTACTATTGGTTTTAATTATTATTAGTACTAGTTAATTACTATTACTATTACAATGTAGGTTATAAACACAGAAATTCAAAATATTCCTTTTTTTTATATATACTGATGGATCAAAATCTGAGGAATCAACAGCATCCTCTTTCATCACAAAAAACTCATAAAGCCCATGAAATAAAACTGCATACATTATGCAGTGTATATACAGCTGAATTACATACAATAGCCTCAGCACTCCACTTCTCCATGACAGTGACGAATACTAACATAGTTATCATTACCGACTCTTTAAGTTCACTAAAAGGCATGAAGATCATTTACCCTAAAAACACCCGGCAATCATAAAAGTTCACAATTATACCAACATGCTTGAAAACTTGGGAAAACTGTTTATATGGGTGCCGGGTCACGTGGGGATCGCTGGAAATGAACTGACGGACATTGCAGCCAAACATGCACTTCCTCTTCCAGGTCAGGGTACGGTCATTCTGACACCACAAGAAATAAGTCTTCCAATGAAAAATGAGATATTTTCTAGTTGGCAAGCCATGTGGGATGAAAGCCCGCCAAGCAAATTAAAAAATATCAAAAAAACCACTAAACCATGGACCACATCATACCGTTCCAATCGCAGGGAGGAGGTAGCTATTGCCAGATTGAGAATAGGTCATACGATTTTAACTCATAGATCAGTAAGCAGCCACCGCCAAAATGTCAATACTGCAACAGTGTACTTACAATCAGTCACATATGCGTCTTTTCATTCCAAACTCCTTAACCATCCTAACCCATTAATTCTTAATATTAAATCCTTAAAAATCCCTGATAATCCTCCGAGGCGTCTGAAAAGAAGATGGCCACAGGACCTTCTAATTTAAATTAATGTTTGAAGTAACACCAATGGGTGGTTCCTTCCCAAGATTTTCAGGTGTATATGAAACATACAACATATTTACCTATTGTATTATTTTGTACAGTTGTAAATTACATTAGATAAATAATAATAAAAAATCTTGAAGCACTGCCAATATTTTATATGTTGTGCTTAGTACTATAATGCCTTAATAATTATCATATATCATATTGTCTCCTTTCTTGTCTATAGGTCATATTGCTGCTTTTGTCTTATATTCAGACATTTTTCTTTTTTACATATCTCCCAAATGAAATCTCAAATTTGTTTCCACAAACCACTGCCATCACATTTCATCATCTTTGGAGTTATCTCGTTAAGACCTTATTATAGTTCTTCATTGATCTAATTATATCAATTATTTCTTCTTCTTCAATTTCTACTACCGTGTCTTATCAAGGAATTAATTTAAATTGAAGCTCTCTACAGATATTTTATGTACTATATGTTCCATAATAAGTAAAAGAAAAATTTAAAAAAAAAAAATCCCTTGTTATTAATATTGATACCTTTTCATTAATGAATATAAATAAATCTTAAGTGGAAATATATTTCACATAAATGATTGCACATAAAATTGATAAAGTCAAGAGGTGCTATTATAATGCCTATATAATTGAATTAGCATTATTGGATTACAAATATCAGGATTGCCTATAAAATTGGATTATTTAACCATATCATTTGCCAAATTTATTAAACGGTAATAGCCCTCACCTTCCGGAAATATTTGATTACCTTCAGAAGTTTAATAAAAATTTAACTTTTTTTTTTTTTTATACAACTACTTTTTATTTATTGATAGAGATTACAATCTGTCACACAGTTGTGGGCAATAGGTAATAGTGATGAATGATCTCGTACATACTAAAATAAAATAAAATAAATGAATAAAAAAACTCTCTTAAAATATCTACAAACAAAAGAATAAACAAAATGAACATAATCAAACTATCTGTATAAAACATAAATAAATAAAATAATATAGTCTCTAGTCTTATTTACACACAATATTTTTGCATTTTAATCACATAAATTTCTTACACTTACAGTACTCGAATAAAAACATATATTTTTACTCTGTTCCTTTTATCTTTCAATTTTATTTTATTTATATATATAGGTGTATTAGGAGTGTTGTCAAGAGGTCAGTCAATATGCACAGTCTAACATCACCTTCTCTGCGGATTGCCTATTAATACAAATCATACATATGTGTGTATTGTAATATTCATATTTATCTCAAAAATTGTATTTTGATTTTCATCAATGTTGTATTTTATTTTATTTCTGCGCCGACCTACAGCAATACCAATCCATCGGAATATCCCAGTGCTAGATAATCACCAACCAAATTTTTTTTTTTTCCGGAATATATTTTGTTCTCGTGATTCAATTAGAAAAATGATTTCATCAATTTTATATAATAAATGATAAGTGGCATTGGCCTTTCTGAACAGGTCGTTACACCCCGAGAAATATAAAAGGAAAGACCTAAATAAGATTAACGATATTACAGACTTTATTGCTGAAGTAATAGTCTAAGTGGGCGACAAATAATAAATCCGCCCGTAACTTGGTTCAAGGAGTCTAACAGCAACTTAATCTTTTCATCTGAATCCTTCGCTCATTTTATGTCAGTTTAGATTTTATGTATTTATTAATAACTTTAAATTAATATTATTTAAGGAATAATTGAATGAATATGCCCTCGTGACATTTTAGAATAATAAATTTCATAATTTTTTTAAATTAAAAATTTGCATATTTATATTTCTCGTTTCTTTATGGCACTATCGCTCAAAGGATTTTTTTTTCTTTTCCTTATTTTTTTTTCGTTATAACCTATAAATTATTATAATCTGAGGTTTTGCTACTAAAATAAGTATGTGATTTATTCATTACCAACTTTTTCTCTTAATATTTAAGACGGTCAGGGTTGCGGTCAAAAGAGAAACAAAAATAGTTTACAACTATTTATTTTCCGACGTTTCGCCCCACTTTGCAGGGCTTCATCAGGGCTAAAAAGATACAAAATGATACAAAGAAAAGATACAATGATAAGAATATAAATATAAAGATAAGATACAAGGATAAGAATAAAAACAAGTAACAATGGCAAGAGTGAAAATTTCTTTATAAAAATACGTAAAATATAAAGCTAAAAAAGTACATGAGATGCACATAAAACAAAAACAATACGGGGAAGAGAAAAAAAAATTATAGAGATAAAATAAACGTCATAGAATAATAAAAAAAAATAATAATGATGATATAAAATGATAATCAATGAGCAAAGAACAAGTCAGGACAACCTACCTGTTCAAAGCAATAGGTTGAACAGAAAGAAAGAATGAAGCGGAAGCGTGGAGGAGTGGGGAAAACGCTGTGAGTGAGTATTGTATAATTATATGTTTGAATTCCAGATAGGGCCGAGAACTCGAGCTCGCAACCTTTGGGTTGAAAAACAGGCGAGTTAGCAGGATTCCCAGAATACATTGAACTATTGTTAGAAAGTTCTTCTACAATCACTTCAAAGTCCACGGTACACGGGATACCGCCCTAAGCAATGGGAGCGATCGAAATCAAAAAATGGTAATATATTTATTCTAAAACGATATGAACTTTTAATTAATTTGATTGAAAAAACACTAAAGACGTTTACGTAATTTAAATTAGTAGACTAAAGTGGCCAACTTTTTCAACGGTTTCAAGTTTGCCTATATTTTTCTTATTCAAATTATTTATAAATTTTACATATTATGTTGTTCTTACGTTCTAGTTCATATTGGATCAGTAATTGGGACGATGCAAGTCTTATTTACATAAATATTCTCTAGAAAACACGATTCTAAAACGGTGTGAAGGAATTGGTCACAGATATGAATAGTCATTTTCTTTGCTAATTATCACAATCTGTTTAAAATTACATTGTTCGTGGGGTTTTCTCTTAATTTAGGTATAGGAGAGAAAAACACCTTATTAAAAATGTGCTTCTCAACTTTATTTGGCTGTCTCATACACAGCATACTTAGGACTAGTAAACCACAATGTTTTTTCAATCCTATTAATATAAATTGCCACAGAATTTTTTTTAAATTGTCACATAATAAAAATTTCTGCATTATGTACTAAACTTATACATGATTTATTTTTTCCTCTTTATTACTTATTATTTCTTCCCTTACACATTTTTTTTTATAATTTATTTATCGTTATTTACAACTGTATACATATATACACATCAAGTAAATTTACTGTAAGTGATATTATGACACGATACAAACATGTGGAGAATCTACCCATTGTTAGAACTCCAAAAACACTTCTAAAGGAGAAGATCTCGAGACCATCTTCTTTTCAGACGCCTAGGAGGATTATCAGGTAATGAATGAGAAGCCAGATTAGAAACGTGGAAGGATTGGTATCTGGTTCTGGCCAAATCGGCAACATATGGGACATTGAGGTCCTGATGGATGACTTGATTTGTGACAAAGTAAGGAGCATTAAGGATTTTACGAAGGATTTTGGACTGTAAGGATTGGATTCTGGAGGAATTTTATGGTTTAGTAGAGCCCCAAAGCTCAACTCCGTATGTCCAGATAGGCCTTATAATAGTCATGTAGATCAGTCTTTTGTAATGGATTGGAAGTTTGGACCGTTTGTCTAGTAAATGTTGCAATAGTCGGAATCTACGAGCAGTTTCTTGTCTTTTTAGTCTTGTATGAGGATTCCATGTCAGTCGTTTGTCGAGATGTAGTCCTAAGTAACGGATCTGTTCGACAGGAATAAATGGGGTATTATTAAAGGATATTGTAGGGGAAGAGGTCATGGGTTTACGTCGAAAGGTAAATGTGATTTGGTGGGATTTATTGGAATTTATTTTAATCCTCCAGTTTTGGCACCATTCTTCAAGAAGTTATTATTAATAATATTATATTATTTAAAAAGTATGATTTTTTCTACTTGAGTAGTAAACAAATGTATAAATTTACACATACTACCTAGAATATCCCCGTTATTTCCCTCTCATCCAGAAGTTTTCCCGGCAGGAGAAGAAGTAATGTCGTCACAAGTTTGTTACGAAGTTCTAAGGGACTCTTTTTCTTGAGACGGTGAATCTGATCAAATCCTGGCATTGTGAATAACCTTTGCCACTGGTTATTTCTGATCTCGTTTATCTTTGTCTTTATCTTTTCTTTAAACTTTTATTTGATCTCATCTACTAACTCTTAGAAATTGCTAAAATTCTGAATTTTTTCCAACTGGCCCGTAGAAACATTCTATAAACTGTACCTTTGAAGTTAAGCCTAGTTAGTTCTCTTTATAATGTACTGATTGGGTTATGTTGTTACGGTTGCCATGGTAAAATAAAAACACTGGCTATATCTGCGTAGACAAGAGATGTTACGGTTGTCATGGTGAAAACAAAATTCGAGCAATATGTTTCAGACGAGTGGGTTTTATTTTTGTGAAGGCAGCAGTTCAATTTTGAACACGTATGTTCAGACGAGTGGGTTTCGGTTTTGTGAAGGTGACGTTTGATTTTGGAACACGTTACGATTGTTCAATGCGAAGTGGTAATAGTTTAAAGGCCCTCTGTCTTTACTGTTTGAACCGAAATAGAGAAATGTCCACGTATGTGTTTTTTTTTTTCAAAATTATGTTGTTCTACTTCAATGGACGGTCATTAACACTAGAAGTGGGGATATAGTGCAGTGACGTTTCTTCAGCATGTCCTGGATAAGAGAATAATATAAATATAGTTATTAAGCTTAAGCATTTAAGTTAAGGTTAAGTCAACCTATAAGTTTTAATTGTTTTATTAATTGATGAGAAATCTTTTTATTTTCCTTTTTCATTCTGTGTACATATATTTCTTATTATTATTAAACTTTTGTACATATAGTTCTTTTTCTGCTTTCAACATGTAAATTTAATTTAATAAATGTTTTTTTCTTGTTGTTCGCGGAATATTAAAATAATTCAACAGGTGGGTAGGTAACACCCCTAGGGTTTCTGTTATCTACAAGTAAAGGTATTCACCAGAGGTCATAATTCAACAATTGTTTATACAGGGGTATATTTTAGTTATATTGTGGGTATAATGCTTCGGGGTTTTCGTTATTTCCTAGAAAAAATAACGTGGCGCCTAAGGAATAATTTATTCTTTATTGTTTTTGTTTTTTTCTCCTTTTTCATTATTATTATTTCTCCCCTTTAACTCACCCCCTTCTCCGCTGATCGTGGGCAAGTACAAACGATAAATATATATAACTAAAGTCAAAATTTGCGGTTATAATGTGTGGACTGTCTGTAAGGAATTTAATTAAAACAAAATTGACTTAAAGTGAAAAATCTATTGAACAATTTACATGGCTGTATGGAGGGGCCAAGAGAAAATATGGTTTATTTTTATTTAATGTAATTTTTTTTTTTAATTTTATTCATTTAAAAAATTACTTCCAATATGGTCCGACCAGATGACATCTATTGGTGCCAAAATAACACATGAAAATGATAAGACATAAGTGAATTGTAATTATTACAATTTTGACTATTAGGGTGTTTTGGAGGCTATACAATTTTTAAGATAAAATAAAAAAAAAATAAAGTTTATGAAAAATAATATTTAAATGATAAAATCTTAATTTGATGATTTTCCACTTTGTTTTGCTAGATTTAAAAAACGAAGTATCACTGTTAATATTCAGAGGCGGGATAACACACATTGCTACGCTGATAATCATCAAATATGGAGTTGTTTTAAGGATTGGAACAGCAACCAGACATCACTTTCGGTGTGAGAAAATGGAAGATAAAATTTTCTTTGGAATATTTTTGAGTCTGGATCGATGAGGGTGACAGGTTGGAAGCCGACTGTTTGCTTTTCCGTAGAGGGTTTCGCTATTCACACATCGCTGCTTTCAGTTTCACATTCCCTCTTCGTCCTATTTTCTAGGATGGGACATTGTCAGGAATTGGAGCATCGTCGGATATCGGGAGTATTGTGCGCATAAACTAGGATGGATGAAACTCCGAGGTTTGTAAAGGTAATTTTCTGTTTTAAATATTTTTTTGCGCCAGAATCCGAACTTATTTCTGTTGTGGTCTCATGCATAATTAATGAATGTGATCTCACAGTGCTGTGCTGAGAATTACTCGTATTTACAATAGAATTGAACATTAGACTGATACATTTTGATGAAATTCATTAAACTAATTTATTTAAATAAACACGTGTAAAATAATATATGTTTGGCAGCAGAAACGGTTATAATTGATATAGGGAAAATATATAGGAACAGGTAGAGAAATTTATATACATAGGCTTTACAATAACTTGGAAAAAATAAATTGATGAAGTAAAGATGAGGTTAAACTGTCACAATATCGCAATAGGGGATAACACAAAACAAAATGCAATCCCTCCCGGCAAACCCACCCCACTGAAACCCCCAGGAAGAGACTTTCCTATACCTGCTTAAAACGGTAGTTTAATCGAGCAATATGTAAATATAGCCTGAGACTGAAAAAGGGCGTGAAATCCGCCTCATCTGCCCTCTGTGCCTTTCTCACCTCATCTTTTAAACAGACTCTTAAAGCGAGAATGTTGGTCGATGTACGACGTGTCATTACTTCAAAGGAGGAGACCGTAACACAAAAAAAAGGCAATCCTTCCTGGCCGAACCCGCCCACTAAAACCCTCAGGAAGCGACGGTGCTAAGAGCTCTGCTCTACCCCTCACACGTGGGGGATAGAGTGGGCTCAGGGATCCTCAGGTCGAATGTCTAAATATTGTATATAGGAGTGTAAATGTGACTAAATATTCTTTTTTTTTATCATTATTTTATTTTATGTATTTATTTTTTCATGCTTCATGGTTTGATTATGTTCATTTTCTTTATCCACATATATTTTACGAGACATTTTATTTATTTGTTTGTACGTTTTTTCCATTTATTTATCTTTCTTATTTTATTTTATTTTAGTAAGAATGTGATCATTTATCACTATTATCTATTGCTCGCAACGGTGTAGCAGATTGTACTATCTATCAATAAATAAAGTTCGTTTATAAAATATATGTATATACTGGATATATACATGGACTAATGGACGAACAGCTCCTTACAGTCATATACAATATACGATTACCTATTTACTTTAGGTACCTAAGCGTTTTAGGACCACCAGGGCCCTGTTTCATAATAAAGTACGAACTAATACTATTAGTCTTGTAGATTTATCTTCATTTAATTACACAGACTTGTACAATTATAACTTGTACTTCAGTATTTTTTAATTCCTGTAATAATAGTCATTCCTATCATGAAAAAAATAAGTATTAGTATTATTACCACACTAGTTTATACACTTGTACTATGAACTAATACTATTAACTTTCATTATTGAAGTAAATTTGCCTACGTTTTGGCAAAACTTGAAAAAAAAAATTCATTTTTTTTTGCTAACAACATATTACTAAACCGCATATGTTATGGAACTAACTCAACGCCGAGAAATTTAGGTGAGAACAATTTTTTTTTCGACACTTTATTAACTGTATATTACCTAACTAGTAAGAGTTTTAAAACCACCAGAAAAGTGTTTCCAGGTTAAGTGTCATGTAAACTAATATTCTAAATATATATTACAAGTAAATCAGACCAACGTAATAGCTTCATATCTAATAGATATTTGCGCCCATTGGAAGGTTATCATACATGAGCTCTTGTACTATTAAAGTTTTGATATAGGTGTTTCTATATGTTAATTTTATTGCTTTAAGTAAAGTTTAAATCAAATGAGACTTTGATATGGAATCTAGATAAAAACAGGCTATAAACAAAACTTTTTCAATTTCTGACTTGGCAATTCAAATAAGTGGAGCTCTTTGACTGGCAGTGAAAAATCACTTCTCTTCAACACCTCATTGATGATTCTCTCCGAATTCTTTTTAATTTGAATAAATACATTAAATTCCCAGATAGGTAATTACAGAACTTATTGTTTCTGAATTCAATTTCATTTGATTAAATTAAAGAATTTTAATTTGGATGCTGTAATGATCGTAAAAAAAATTATAATATTCGTCAGAATAAAACAAAAGTGTCACTTCATATTTAATAACATTAAAAAAAACTATACATCATATTGTGAAGGTATGTGTTAATTTTAGTCTTAATTGGTGAAGGTATGTGAAGCATATATATATATATTGAAAAGAAATTTAGGATCCAATTCGTGAGGGTGTATACAAAAATTCATACAACTGATTTTGGTTAATATTGCTTAGTTTCGGCATGTATTGGATTTGATTCTCAGGATATGTGGGGCAGTTGATCAAAAATGGAAACAATCCCCCAACGCCGATCCATCACAAGCTGGTCAAAGTTTCTGTGGGTCCAAAGTATATTTGTGCGACCGTATTAATGAAGACCCTATCGCACCGCGGTTATATAGTACAAGAGCCCAAAAGGAGAAAAAAGGCAGTTATCTCACACCAATTTTTGATTACTTTAATGAAAACTATGTAGAATTACTAGTAAAAATTAATGAGTCTGCCAAGTATAGGTAGGGGGAATAAAAAATGGCAGCTGTATGAAAGCGATCAAAAAAATTAATTTTTCATTCGGAGCTCTATATCTTAAAAAGAAGGAACAACGTCATTTAAAGACGAGCAAATTTTCTAAAATATGAGTCCTAAAAGAGATATTTTATACCTAACCTAGCTACACATTAGAACATTTTTTGTAAAATAAGACGATGTAATTATATGATTAATAATTATATGTAAACAAGATGTGTACTATTTACATATTTCAAGTATGGTGCGTTAATTATTTCTCATACTGTACATATTGATCGTTTTAACGAGATTGGATTTCATGCAATACGTAAGTATTTAAAGCTAAATATAAGAAAGTTTCAGTCATCTAAAATCGATAAAACAAAGTTCAATAGATCGATTTTTTTTATAATTTTTTTTAATGCCTTGTCATTCATTAAACCGTGGTTCTTCCCTAAATCCAAACTATAACTATTGAAAAATGTGAAAGAAGATTTTCGGATGAGAAAATTTTGAATGGAATTGCGTAAATGATCCGGAAAAGTGGCTAATATAAAACCGATATGAAGCACCACGCTAAGGCCCAGCGTTCCATCAATGCTGGTCAACTTTTTTCATTTGTCTTTTAGTAACGTAGATGGATGTCAGTGGGGCTTCCTTAGCCCCTCCCCCCCACGGGCTCACTAGGTCTAGGCCCCGCGATCTATAGGGATTCCTTACTCCAGTAATCATCGATCTCTCCAAATTGTTGTTTTAACTTATCGTGCCTTCAAATCAATATACCATTACTATTAACTATTACTAAGTTTATAAGCATTTATGACAAAAAAAATTATGATTTTTTTTTTGTGTGTGAAAATTCTTTACTGACGTTCTGTAACTCAAAAAAAAAAAAAATGTACGGGAGTAAATTGATATGGATAAACCAAAAATTGTTGGAGGGGGAACAACGCTAGTAAATTCTGATTTTTATTTATTTATTGACATTTACAACTCTATATAAATAAAAATACATCTAGTAAATTTTATGGAAGATCATAATGGTATACTTTTATATTCTACTTTGATATTTCTATATCTAAACGTCTTCTTTTCAGGCGCCCCAAGGGATTGACAGGAATAAAAGAGGAATCAAGATTCGAAATTAGTGGGATTGGGTAGTCAGGGAGTTTATAATGGAAGGATTGATTTATGGTTCGGGCTAGATGAGTTGAATATGGAAGGACCTTAATCTTTATGGATGATTTTATTTGTGACAAAGTAAGAAGCATTGAAGATTTTATGAAGGATTTTGGATCGTAAAGATTGGATAAGAGAGGAATTCAAAGGTTTAGTGGCACCGCAAAGCTCAACTCTGTGTGTCCAGATTGGCCTAATTACAGTTATGTAGATAAGTCTTTTGTAATGGATTGGAAGTTTAAATTGTTTGTCTAGTAAGTGTTGAAGGGATACTGTAGGGCTGTCGGTAGGCTTACGACGAAGGATAGAGATGATTTGATAGGATTTGTGGAGTTTACTTTAACCCACCAATTTCAACGCCACTATTTGATAGTTGTGATATATATAGGATTGGAGAGTTGGGGATACAATTAAAGGGTTATTACTAAGAACATATGTATCAATAGCATACGTGGTGGGCATAGTTTTAGAATTGCTTGGGATGTCAGGTGTATAATAGAGGATGGGACCGAGAATATTATCTTGAGAAACACCAACTGACTTCTAGGTATTTTTTTATATTGTAATAGGAGAGTAGGAGCTTACAACAGCCTTACAATTCCGGCCGTATAAGTCCGATTGAGTAAGTTCCTTAAAGCTTTTACTCTCTTTATTATTACTATTATTATTATATGGGCGATAGACCATAGAGTTCTAATCCTCGCTTTTCTTGACGTGTTTTTTTCGTTAGGTGGGTTCGTCACTGCCACGCCTATTTTTTGTGAGTGCACCCATTGGCTTACGGGCCTCACAAATGCCCGCGGGGAGGCTGAGAGTGAGTTTTGTATAATTTTATGCTTGTAAAAATCCTGTAAGTGGCCGGGCTCGAACTCGCAACCTTTGCGTTGGTAAACAGGGCCGTTGCCAGGCTGCTACCGCTCCCCCCTCTTTAACTCTCTTACAAATAAAGAAAAATTTCCTGGTAGAACTGACTTTGGAAATGGTTGTTCTCTTATAATTATTTATAATGTAATTATTCATTGTAATTATTATTATTGTTTATCGTATTTGTTATTATTAAATATTAGGGAACTAATATTTTCTACCTTAAGCTATAAGAGAACTTATAATTCTTTTTTTTTTTTTTTTTTTTTTTTTATGATCTATTATTCAAAATTGTATCTTAACGTTTAAAAGTGAAAAAGATAGTTCAAAAAATGTAATTATATAACTCGATATAATTTTGATCATTTGAATTACAATATTTTGAGAACTTAAAATCGGAGTTGCTTACTACGAGTGAGGGAAATGTTTAGTATTTCATCCTATTTGTAATGAGCTATAAATAAAGTTATATCATGATGCTATGTAGAGTTGTAAATAAAAGTAATAAGAAATATCTTCTGTGAGTATAAAGATAAATGTAATGATAAATCTATGATCACATTGTATCTATGATTGAGAAAGAAATATCAGTTTCGATAATAAATCTCTTCCTTAGCCGAAATTTTCAAAAAAGTGATTGTTATAACTTTTACCCGAAATCGCAGCAACTTTTTCTAAGTCCTGTCCTAATTTGCGGACTTAAGTCTCCTTATGTTTTTAATTTATTATCTAATTGTTTTGAACTTTCAATATCCTTTCAATACAATAGAGATTCAAAACTAATTTTTACTGTTTTAATATATTTGTTAATACCTTACTCAGTTTCAAGATATGACATGTCTATTTTTTCAAAGATTTTTTTTTTTAAATATTTGTTGGTTTTTATTATATAAAATATATATACATTTTTATCAGCTCTTTTATTCGATGATTATAGCTTTAATTTGCATCTACATTTGTTTACCAAGTTGTAGAAATTGCGGTCTCACTACGAAACCATTAACTTTGTAGTTCGCACTCTAAGGAAGATGAAGTATCAAGTTCAGATTTTTCTGACTCCTTTAAGTTGGAAAAAATCTAGCATATAAATAAAAAGTCATCTTCAGTATATTAGATAGGAAAAATTTCTCTTATTTTAGAGAACTTTAATTTAGAAATTCATCTTGAATTATTCTCCCGCAACCTCAAGTAAGGCCATAAAGCTACTTGTAAACATCCCAGAGCACGTCTTATGATAATTTCACCGAATCATTTCTGTATAATTAAAAAACCTAGGGAGCATATATGATTATCTATTCACTTTAAAAAAAAAAACAGCTTGAGTTTGAAAATTAAGGCTGAAAATGGACGAGTAGAATATGAGACTGAAACTGTAGGTTGTATTTGATATTTAATATCATTCCAAACAGATAATACAGAAGCTTCCAACTTATTATTGCTATGTACTGTCTCGGGATTTAGTCGGGATGCCAGGATAATCGCTGAAGGCAATTATTCAAAAATAAGTTAATTAATTAATTTATATTGAGTCCTGCAAAACTATAATTATAATTGGATTCTTTTCCAAAGGCTAGTTTTGTGTTTACCAGTTACCAATAAAATACCTTTATATTTATAAAATGTTGTTACCATTAATTATATAACATAATAAGGGGTAGTATTGTGTAATATGATAGTAAAGTACATAAAGGAACTAAGTATTTATTTAAAATGATTGAAATGATTCAGATAAATAGTTGACATAAAACATGATTATTACATTATTACTTATTGCCTAATATATACTTAGATTAGATTTTTATTCAGGGCGATCAACATCTAGGTTATTACATCCTTTTTACTTTATTTATCTTCTTGTCTTTGACATTTGATAGTTGAATGTAGACTATTTCCTTTTTATACTGGTCGATATTGGTGGATTATATTTTAGTATAAAGATGAGTTTCTTTCAGAAATTTTATTATTTTGTCTATGGATTCTGCTGAGTCTTTAACGGCTAATTCTCTTGTACGAGGAATTTTATTATTATATAGGCTTGATGAAATGATGGGCATTCTTCAATTATATGCTTTATCGATAATGGGGAATGACAGGTTTGGCATATAGGCTGGTCCTGTTTTGTGATTAAGTGGAGGTGTGTTAATTTGGAATGTCCTATTCTTACTCTTGCAACAACCACTTCTTCTCTTCTGTTTCCCCTTATGGCACTTGTCCACTTTTGTGTGTTTCTTTTTTTTTACATTTCTTAATTTATTGGTGAGTGGTACGTCAGCCCACATTTAATCCCAACTTTTTCGAATTCTGTTCCTTAAAAATGCCTTTATGTCTTTCGGCTCGTAAATTTGGAGTGGTGGAACGTTCATTGTAGCAGCCTCTTTAACCGCTTTATCCGCTGCCTCATTTCCAGCTATTCCTGAGTGCCCTGGAGTCCAGAGAAAGGAAACACTTTTTTTATGATGTTTTAGCATGTCTATATATAATATATACTTATAGCTGCTGATTGGGATGATTCATATCGTAGTGTGGCGTAACGTCTTAGGTGTGGGTGTCGTCTTGGCGTAAGGGATGGCGTTCCATGTCTGAAGAGCCCTCCTTAAGACATCTCCAAGTCCATGCTCTTCTCTAACCCGGCTTGTTACTTCTGTACCTCTACCTCTTCTGTTTCTTCGTCTTCCGTGTCCCTTTTTCCTGGTCTAGTTGTCCTGCCCCTTTTCTCCCACCTCCACTTAGAGACGTTACCTTTTTTTTCTAATCTAATTCCTCATTGGTCATAGGTGACAGAACATCCCTTGGGTGTTCGTCCCCACTAGGCCCGAGATGGGGTGGGAAAGCTTATGCTTAGGAAGGGTTTGTACCTGCTTAATTGTCTTCTGATCCTTCGTCAAAAACTGTCGTACACCAAAGTGTTAATAGCTCTGATAGAGGACCGATGTGGCAAATAAACATGAGTACATATCCAGGGAGACAGTGAAAGGTTCTTTGAAAGAAATTCCACCCTGGCCAGTTATCGGGACAGATGGCGATAAACCTTAATAATATCCAGAATTGTTAAAAGTTCAATACATATCAGTTCCAAATAGATAATACACAAAGAAAACAGAAGCTTCCAACTTTTTCTATGATTTTGTTTCATCATTTAGGACTACTGGAGTCATTCCACAACGGATTAAAATTATCTGAAACTATTTTTTTTTCAAAAAACTTTTGCGTTCTTTATGATTAGTGATACATCAGCAGTTTATTCATTTTCTTATTGAACTTTTAGGAATTCTTTTAAAGATCTTTTTTATAATTATTATATTTTCCATAAATTTAATTTAATTAATTTTGTCGACGTTTCTCAACTGTGGAAAAGCAAAGTGCTAATGTTGGAATGTGATTTTGGCCAAGTGAGGCCAATTAGGTCCATATAATTATCCTCCGTTATCTGCATAAATCGATATAAATCGATGTAGAGCTGTGTTCCAACACGTCACTCAACTGAGCAAACATTCCGCGCCTCCCATCTATATTAGGTGAAGGAATAATCTTCAAAGCACAATTATATGTTTACGAATCAGAATAAAAAATAAATAGTGTAGTGGGAACATCTTAAAATTTTGAAATCTACCATGATTTGAGGTGAGCTTAATCGTTATTTGTTTTTAAAATAGTAATTTCTTACTATATTTCAATAAATATATATATACATAAACTGGTAACTTTTTTCTTGAATATATATATATATATTACGTTAGTACGTAGTATATAAGATACGGTCTGAGTCAGCTGTTATTTCGATGTCAGCTGACTGAGGGGATCAGCTGATCGAGGGTATATAAGAGATGTACCAAACATAATAAAGCTAGTGTTTTACAGCAGTTCAAGCGTGTTATCTTATTCCTTCTTCTCTTTTTTGACATTTTGCTTTCGCCAATACTTAACTTATATATGATATGATGATGATCATTGCAATATAATGATAAGTCCCATATAAGTAAGATAGAGTCCCAATCATTTGAGCCTGAAATGGAATCGATTCTACTAATAAATAATATTTATTTAAAACATTTGTTATGGTTAGATTCCATTACATAGATGAGATAAGGAGCCAGAAATAAGGATATTAATAATCCCAAATATAATCCCATATATATGTATACTGCCATTGTTTATTATTAAGATCTATAATACCTGTACTATGATGATAACTTATGATAGGTATGTATTTATATTCGCGTGTGTGTGTAAAATAAAATAGTCAATTTTATATTTCCAGAAATAAATAAGAATTAAACGGGGTTGACGACAAAGGAAGTTCTACGCAAGTTTAAGTTGAACGAATGGACAACTCTTTGCTATTAAAAGTGTTATGAATGTGAGAAGTATACTGGCTATAAATGATTGCTATTAATTTTCATGATGGAGTGCCCATTATTTGAGACTGAAATGGAATCGATTCTACTTTTCTGAAAGAATAACATTTATATATAAAATTTGTTATGGTTAGGTTCCATTATATAGATGAGATAAACAGCCAGTGACTAGAATGTTGCGAAAAGTCTCAGTTCGTTTCTGTCTCTGGAAAGTACATCATGGCCGATACTGAAGATATTGATACCATTTTCAACAAGATATATACTTATTCTAAAATTGTTGGAACATTTCCCTTCACACTGAAACATGGGACGTTCAGATCTTCATTTATCCAATTCGTATACTCCACTATTTTTTATAGCCCCTTAGCGCTGATATTATGGGAAATAATTTTAAATGAATCTGTGATGGATTCGGTTTTACAACAATCAGTTATTTTTACTAACATTCAGTTACTTATTTTACCCGCATCCAATTAGATTTGGTTATCTATTAAGTTGAACAAAATGAGCAGTTTTGTTCGTTCGATAATATGGATCCAAAAGAGAGTTCAAATTAAGCTGACTTTAACTATTTGGTTTAAGATCTATTTCATAACTTTGATCTTTATTGATTTGTTGATTAACGTTACAAGAATCATTATAGTCAAGCACGCGTATCCGAACTTGAAAGTCCTAACCGTTGTGACAATCAGGTACTTTCCTGTATTGGCAATAGTGGACCAATTTTCAAGTGTTTTAGACATCGCGAGGATGATATTTGTTGAAGCTCGCAACCAGCTCAAGGTAGAGAAGGCAGAAGAACTGATTGAGGTTGTGGAATTGCTACGGGAGTCTTGCAGAATGCTCAACCACTGTTATGCCCCACAGATACTCATGTTTTTATATACAGCTCTAATTTACGAAGTAACCGTAATCTATGTGTTTGCGACTTGGTCTTTGGGTCCAATAATTAATTATTTATCTCCTGTGCTCTCAATCGCTTTCTTTACTTCTGCTATATTACGACTGACGATGAGTTGCTGGCGAGCTTCGCTTCAGGTAATAAAGGTCAAGATATCGGAATATTTATTTATAAATAATTTTAACTACCCTCCTTTAAATTTTTGTTATGATTTATTTACTGTTTTTTTTCTTACAACTGTATAAAAATATATACAACAAGTAAATAAGCTGTAGGTGATATAATGACATGATACAAACATGTAGAGAATCTACCCATTGATTGAACTCCAATGTTTGTTATGTTCACTTACCTCAACTACAACAATCAAAAAATTCTGCTTTTCATTTATGGTTGGGCTAGTAAAAGTTCCTTTTAAACCCCTACCCGCCGTAACAGAACTCTTTTTTTCTCTGTTCGACTCTTGGTCGGTTGTATGAGACCCGTGACCACCCGGTGTCTTCAACGTCCATCGTCCTCTCCCCTTCTCTTGCACTGGCGTACATCATATCCTGTGCACATTCCATGAAAGATGTCCTGGGCAATCCTTCTCCTTTTGAGCGAGAGGAACTTCCGTGAACTGTCCGTTACTCTGCTCGGGCCTCTTCCTTTACCGCCGCAAAACTTTTTTTTTTTTTCAGTCTGTCCTTCACCAGACTCCACGGTGTTTCTTCGCCGTCCTGGCTTTGGTTCAGAATGCTATGTTTAATTCTGCAAAACACTGCGGCTCTTAGCGAGTTAGCATATTCCCGATCTAGTAAGTTTTCAGCTAGTTTCGCCTCTATCCCTGTCATCAGGCAGTCCCCTCCTTTTATGAAATGGTTTAGCCCACCCATCTCCCCGGTGAGTTTGTTTAAATCTGAAACAGCCTTCCTTAAGACCTGTGTTGTCGCAGTGCGAACCTTAATTCATTATAAGGCGTTCGTGTGTGACTAATGGTGGGATCTCCGGTTCCTGTTGCACTCCGTTATTCACCATGTTAAACAAAATTAAAGAAAAACATACAAAAAATTCGAAAGGGAACAAGAAATGAAAATAAGAATGAATGAGAGAGAAGGAAAATAAGAAAAAAAATGTTTCCGTTATCTTGTATTGCACACTATTTACGGTTCCCGAGAGAAAAACTTTTTAAAAAACCTAGAGGATGGGACTAGAAATGAGACGCACAAGACCATTTCACATAAAAGTTTATTTAGCTTATTAATCCCAAATATATATATATATATTCTGCCATTGTTTATTATTAAGATCTATAATACCTGTACTATGATGACAACTTATGATAGGTGTGTGTTTATATTCGCGTGTGTGTGTAAAATAAAATAGTCAATTTTATATTTCCAGAAATTAATAAGAATTAAACGGGGTTGACGACCAAGGAAGTTCTACAAAAGTTTAAGTTGAACGAAAGGACAACACTATTTATTGCTATTAAAAGTGTTATGAATGTGAGAAGTATACTGGCTCTAAATGATTGCTATTAATTTTCATGATGGAGTGCCAATTATTTGAGACTGAAATGGAATCGATTCTACTTTTCTGAAAAAATAACATTTATACATAAAATTTGTTATGGTTAGGTTCCATTATATAGATGAGATAAACAGCCAGTGACTAG
>NW_027109908.1:1033273-1039767 GCF_000696795.3 Halyomorpha halys
GAACATTTCCCTTCACACTGAAACATGGGACGTTCAGATCTTCATTTATCCAATTCGTATACTCCACTATTTTTTATAGCCCCTTAGCGCTGATAATATGGGAAATAATTTTCGATCAATCTCTAACGAATTCCGTTTTACTACAATCAGTTATTTTTACTAACATTCAGTTAGTGATTTTACCCGCATCCAATTTGATATGGTTGTGTATTAAGTTGAACAAAATGAGCAGTTTTGTTCGTTCGTTAATATGGATCCATAAGAGAATTCCGATTAAAGTGGTTTTATCTTTATGGTTTAAGACCTATTTCATAATTTTGATCTTTATTGATTTGTTGATTAACATTACAAGATTCATTTTAGTCTATGAGCCAAATGCGTATCCGACCTGGAAAGTCCTAAGCGTTGTGACAATCAGGTATTTTCCTGTATTGGCAATAGTGGATCAATTTTCAAGTGTCTTAGATGTCATTAGGATGATCTTCGTTGAAGCTCGCAACCAGCTCAAGGTAGAGAAGGCAGAAGAACTGATTGAGGTTGTGGAATTGCTACGGGAGTCTTGCAGAGTGCTCAACCACTGTTATGCCCCACAGATACTCATGTTTTTATATACAGCTGTAATTTACGAAGTAACCATAATCTATATATTTGCGACTTCGTCTTTGGGTCCAATAATTTATTATTTATCTCCTGTGCTCTCAATCGCTTTCTTTACTTCTGCTATATTACGACTGACGACGAGTTGCTGGCGAGCTTCGCTTCAGGTAAATAAGGTTACGATATCCGAATATTTATTTATAAATATTTAACCACCCTCCTTTAAATTTTTGTTGATGATTTTTTTTCTTTTACAACTGTATAAAAATATATACAAGTAAATTACCTGTAGGTGATATAATGACATGATACAAACATGTGGAGAATCTACTCATTGATAGAACTCCAATTCCTTAGAGGAAGTTCTCGAGGCCATCTTCTTTTCAGACGCCTAGTAGGATTATTAGGTAATGAAAGAGAAGCTAGGTAAGAAACAAGTGGGTTTGGGTGGTTGGGAAGTTTATCATGGAAGGATTGGTATCTGTTTCTGAAAAAACCCATGTTCCACTGTCTCCTGGACAGCTTGTAGCTGCATATAATATAATTGAAGAGTCAACAATTATATAAATATATATATGCCATTCCTGGCAATCCTCCGAGGCGCCTGAAAAGAATATGGCCTCGTGACCTTATATTGTAAAATGTTTTTAGAGTTCTACTACTGGGTAGTTTCTCTACATGCTGTATTATTGCATTATCATTGTGTCATTATGATCAAATTTACTTGTATTTTTTATACAGTTGTAAATATCAATAAATAAATAAAAATATTAATTTTTTAAATTCATATTTACTTATTATTTTTAATATCTCATGGTTGTATCATTGCAAATAGTTAGGGGTGCCTCGACTTACTAATAATAATGCTTTATGAGGATAAGAAGATAGCTGACCGTGGATAATATATGTGAGGAGAAGATGGATGGTAATATTAAAAGGGAAAATTTCAGTAGGGGAGGGGGGGAGTGGTCAATTCCCTCTTTTTTCTTCTTTGAACGATAATAACCTAACACCTGTTCGGGTTGTTATATACGGGCCTACCACGGAAAAAGCTAATGCAAGCAAAAACCACGAGCTCCACAGTCTCCTCGCCAGATTGGAACTGCATATAACATAATTGAATAGACAGCAGTTACTTATATATGTGTGTAATAAAATAGTCAGTTGTATATTACGAGAAATTAATGACAAGGAAGTATTAAACCGTTAAACAAATTAGAACGAATGGACATCTCAAATTGGTGGACGTCAGAAGTATACAACTGGCTATTGATGATTGCTATTCATTTTCATGATGGAGTGCCAATTATTTGAGTCTGAAATGGAATGGATTATACTTTTCTGAAAAAAAAATATTTATATCTAACATTTGTTATGGTTAGGTTCCATTATATAGATGAGATAAACTGCCAGTTACTAGGATGTTCCGAAAAGTCTCAGTTCGTTTCTGTCTCTGGAAAGTACATCATGGCCGATGGTGAAGATATTGATACCATTTTCAACAAGATATATACTTATTCTAAAATTGTCGGAACGTTTTCTTTTACACTGAAAAATGGGACATTCGAAATTTCGTATACCCAATTTATATATTCCACCATCTTATATGCCCCAATAGGGTTAATAATATGGGACATAATTTTCGATGAACTCTCGATAAAGCCACTTCTACGCAAATTAATGATTCTTACTAATGTCCAGTTACTGATTTTACCTCCATCTAATATGATTTGGCTGTTTATCAATTTGAACAAAATGAGCAGTTACGTTCGTTCGATTATATGGATCCATGAGAGAATTCATATTAAGCTGACTTTATCAATATGGTTCAAGATCTATTTCATATTTTTAATGTTGATTAACATTACAATATCCTTTATGATGTATGACGAAAATGGTCATTCGAATTGGGAAAACTTACCATTAGTAACCTTCAGGTTCTTTCCTGTTTTAGTAATTGTCGACCAATTTTCGGGTGCTTTAGATATCGTAAATATGATTTTTGTTGAAACTCGCAACCAGCTCAAGGCAGAGAGGGCGGAAGAACTGATTGAGGTTGTGGAATTGCTACGGGAGTCATGCAGGATACTCAACCACTGTTATGTTCCGCAGATACTCACATTTTTATATACAGCTGTAATTTACGAAGTAACCATACTCTACGTATTTGCAACTCTCCCTTTACATATATTATTATTTTCACTATCTCCTTTGCTCTCATTGCTTATTTTTACTTCTGCTATATTACGTTTGACGACGAGCTGCTGGCGAGCTTCACAAGAGGTAATAAAAGTTATAAATTATTTTAATTACTCATGAATGAAGTGAATTAACCGTATCTTACATAGATATAATTCGGCAGATCTGTTTTCTTTTCTGTGTAACCGATCTAGCCCAAACCAGATATCACTCCTTCCATTATAAACTCCCTAACCACTCAACCCCCCTAGTTTCTAACCTTTCATCCTCGTCTCTTCCTGAAAATCCTCCGAGGCGTCTGAAGAGAAGATGCCAACGAGACCAGCTAATGGAAAATGTCATTACAGTGCTACCAATGGGTAGTTGCTCTACATGCCTGTAATTCTCCTTTTTAACTAAGACCATATTTAGTAATGTATTATGTAATATACGGTAGTAAATTTTTATAAAGTTATATAAAAAAAAAAGAAAAAAAAAGAACTCCCTCTAAAAGAATTAGAGTGGTCATTTACAAAACCATCGTAAGGCCAGTAGTGATCAATAGTAGTTGGCAAGTAAAGCAGAACAGATGGTCAACTCATTTTCGGAGGAGAAGAAGGAATGATGAACTGATAGGTCTGTTCGGGGAACATTAGTCAAAAAAGCAAGATTAAGATGGTTAGGACTCGTTGAGAGGATCTCGGATGAAATGATACCCAAAACGATGGTTTATAGCAAACCAGATAGAAATCAGATCAGATGGCTGGACGATGTGGAGGATTTGAAGCTTTTGAATGTAGACAGATGGAAAGAGAAAGCAAGAGACCGTGCAGATTGGTTGGCTGTGGTGGAAGAGGCCCTGGTTCTTGAAGGCATTGTAGTGATATTAACCATAATAATAAAGACCTTAAAAACTGCTAAATATAAATGCTAGCATAGCTATAAATGCTCGTACTAGTTAAAGCTACCGCAAGTCTTTTTAAAGGAAGCTCCAAAAAAAAAATAATAATAGTAATAAGCTGGCTAGGATATGAACATTTATTTGGCGAAATTATCGATTGAAAAAAAAAATAAAACATTTATAAATAAAAATAAGAAATATTGAAATATAGGTCCTTTAAAATAAACTATGTTAAAATATCTAAATGATAAT
This sequence comes from Halyomorpha halys, assembly GCF_000696795.3. Classification (NCBI taxonomy): domain Eukaryota; kingdom Metazoa; phylum Arthropoda; class Insecta; order Hemiptera; family Pentatomidae; genus Halyomorpha; species Halyomorpha halys. The sequence goes on from NW_027109908.1 coordinate 1,037,202, forward strand.
AATAAATAAACAAATTTACAAAATTAATGGTAACATTTAAAGTAAAAATCTGGGTGACGACTATTTAGGGTAGTGGTGATTCTGCAGGGTCAGGGGATGATCTACTCAAATAGGTCAAAGAAAAATATTAAAGGAAAAACATAGGCGCTGTATTTCTTCTGCGGGCCCACGTCTATACTGGCTCAGTAATGTATTCAATAGTCATATTTTAATGAAATTAGTCACCACAATGGAACTTATCAAACGTAGTGAGCTGTATTATGTTAATCACAAATTGCACTTATTATACATTAACGAAAAATTATCAAATATTTAAAGAAAAAATATTAAAGACACACATCAGTCAAACTATGCAAAAAAAAATTAGAGCGTTTTACAACGTTATAAGTTACGAATTTTAAATAAGCATTTAGAACAGCTATGATTACAAAAAAAACTCTGGCTTCCTCCGAGATGTGGAAGGTCACTTTTCATAAACATGTAAAAGTAAAGAATAGAATAAAAATCATCTGCATTTATTTTCCTATTCGATCATAACACCACAAGGAAGGGAAATAAACGACTTGGCAAAAACCTCTGAATGTAAATTCTCTCGAATTCAGTATCTCTCCATTACACACCATAATCAAGTGTATGGAATACACCCTTCAAAAAATTTTTGAAAAATGGAGGACAATAAAAGACACGCGAGTCATGCACGAAAACGAAAAGAAACGTACTCAAGTTTCTTGAGAAAGTCGGCATCAAAGTAGACTTCGTTAAGCAGGGTTACGGATCTTCAAATAGTGGAAACACCGCCAGGCGTTTTTTCAATGATTACAAAGTCAAAAGTTCTATAACGGAAGTCGACGTAACTCTAATCGATCGCACACTGGAAGTCATAAACTGCAATGCAATGATCGACCAAGAAAAATTCCAGTTCTTCTCAAAAGCAACAGCAGAGATGGCAACTGAGAAATATTCATCGTACTACATGCCATCCACGGTGCATAAGATTTTGTTGCATGGTGCTGAAATAGTGCAGAAATAGATTCTTCCAGTTGGAATATTGTCGGAAGAGGTACAAGTAGTAGAAAGGATATCTGGGTAAGAAACTTACGGAAAATGTTTCGTATATCTACCAACGAAGAGGTATTCAACAAGCTACTGGAGACTTCGGATTCTTTTATCACGGACAAGAGACCCGAATTAGTGATGCAGCGAAGAAACTGTTAATCTAATTTCCTTGAATTTGAAATCGTAAGTGTATTTTCAATTTGAACAAAATTTGACTTTTAATCCCTAGTTTTATTATTTTCAAAATTCTCCATTCTTTTAAGCTTCCTTGAATTTTTAATTGTAAACATTATTTAATTTAAATATACACTCAGAACACTCGTTGCAAGTTGTGTAATGAGTACAACCTATTCCGAAAATTTCAGAAATTTTAATCCTGCCAATATGTTTTCATTTCCTCATTAGTTCTTTTATTTTCTTCAAAATTTTAATAAAAACAGTTGAACCTGATGTATTTTTTGTTCTGAGTTGAATTAAACCGGCCTTAGTTTCTATCTTAATCCGTTATTGAATTTTGTCCGCTTTTTGGCCATTCGGCCCCAGTGTGCGCCGGCCAAACAAATCTTAGCAACTCTCTTCGGTATGCACACTGAAGTACTGAAAAATAAACTGGTCAGTGCACGAATTACCAACCATTTTACTTTGAGGCATTCCCATTGTATTACACAAGTTGATAATTCGAGTCACTGATCAGTTCCGTTTGCATACTGCATCACTATTAAGTATTCTAATACAATAATACAAAATACAAAATTTTCTTCTAAAATAAACTTAACTTCTATAGAAAAGAATAGAAGTAACATAAATTTAATTAAATTTAACATATCTTTAGCGCACTTGCTCAGCCTCCACTGGCTCACAACCAGTGATGCGGCGAGAGGGATGCGCTGGGATCTGTTGAGGTCTTCTCCTTGGTGGGCTCAGGGATCCTCTGGTCGATTGTGTAAATATTGTATATAAGAAGGTAAATGTGGCAAGACATTATTTTTTCATACACATAGATTGATTATGATTTTTTTCTTTATCCTTCTCTTTGTATATATTTTAAGAAAGATTTTATTTATTTCTATGTACTTTTTTTTTTATTTCCTTCATTTATTTATTTATTTTCAATCTTATTTTATTTTATTTTAGTACGAATGTGATCATTCATCACTGTTACCTATTGTCCACAATAGTTTGGCAGATTGTAATATGTATCAATTAAATAATGTTAAAAAAAAAAAATTAACATTAATATTATTTGGAAATTAATTATAAAGCTTGGCTTCAACACAACTTTTTTTTTTAATTTAATGTAATTTACAACTGTAGAATACTAAATACAATAAGTAAATGTGTTGTATGTTTCATACACACTTGAAAATCTTGGGAAGGATTGACCTATAGGTGGTACTTCAAGCAATGATTTAAATTAGAAGGTCCCGAGGCCATCTTCTTTTCAGACGCCTCGGAGGATTATCAGGGATTATTAAGGATGAGAGATTAAGAAATTAATGGGTTAGGATGG
>NW_027109908.1:1040956-1042088 GCF_000696795.3 Halyomorpha halys
TTTACCTTTCCTTCCCACCATCTGACCTAATAGTTGCTACGGAGAAGATCCAAAAAGACTTGAATAGAATTAGCCAGTGGGCACGAGAAAACAAGTGTTGAAGCTTGCAACCAGCTCAATGCAGAGAAGGTAGAAGAACTGATTGAGGTCGTTGAATTGCTACGAAAATCTTGCTCTGAGCTCAACCACTGCTATGATCTACAGCTACTCATGTTCCTCCTCACATCTGTAATTTTCGAAGTGACCGTAATCTATATATTTGTGGCTATCCCTTTAGGTTCATTAATGGATTATTTAACTCATGCGGTGTGTTTGATTTTTTTTACATTTGCTATCTTACGTTTGACAATGAGCTGTTGGCGAGTTTCACTCAAGGTAATTAGTAATAAAATCCGATTATCTATTCCTAAATAATTAATCTACTTTCGTTCTAAAGTAATATTAACACTTTGGATAGGGGCGTAATGACCGTCGGTTTGGGGTCCATTGCTTAGATGAACGCGGGAGCAATTAGCAAAATAATGAGTTAAGAATACTCAACTATACAAATAATGAGTGTTTGTTTCAATACTGACGTCTTCTGACGTGTCTCGAAAAAGTTCCATCTTCTGATATGTCATTTCATTAAATTTCGTAAAAAAAAAAATATTTGTTTGCTTTGTCAAGAAACTCATGGATCAACAACCCATAGCCATATAATACAAGAGCTCAAGAGGACAAAAAAAGCAGTTATCTCACCCCAATTTTTGATTACTTTGATGAAAACTATGTAGAATTACTGGTTAAAATTGATGAGTCTGCCAAGTATAGGTAGGGGGAATAAAAAATGGTGGCTGTTTGAAAGCGATAAAAAAAATTAATTTTTCATTCGGAGCTCTATATCTTAAAAAGTAGGAACAACACAAGAAAACCTAAAAGAACGTCACTTGAAGATGAGCAAATTTGCTAAAATATGAGCCCTAAAAGAGTTATTTACTAAATAATTCAAAACATTATCCAAATTATAGTCTCAAAACTTTTATTGTTTTTACACGTCCATTGACGTGTAAAAACAATAAAAGTTTTGAGACTATAATTTGGATAATGTTTTGAATTATTTAGTAAAAAATTGCCAGTCTCAAGAAAGAATTTT
>NW_027109908.1:1042138-1045100 GCF_000696795.3 Halyomorpha halys
TTTTGTAGTGAATGGGAAGTTTAGAGCTTTTGTCAAGTAAGTTTTGTAGCAATCGGAATCTACGAGCAGTTTCTAGTCGTTTCAGTCTTGTTTGTAGATTCCAAGTAAGTCTCTTGTCAAGATGGAGTCTTAAGTATCGAATCTGTTCAACATGCGTTAGTGGAGTATTTAGAAAGGATACTGTAGGACAGGAGGGTAGAGGTTTACGACGAAGAGTAAAGGTGATTTGATGGTATTTGTCAGGATTTATTTTGATTCAACACTACTCAAATAAAATGATATTAGATAGACGAGACATTACCCCAGTAGTGTTCAACGTATAATTAGAGCACTACTAGTTTTAGATTAGCTTAAATGTATTAGTATGTGACAAAAATTAACTTCATTTCTAGCTGGTGCTTAATTTAACTATTATTAGCTTCTTTAAGTAATTCACTAGGATACAATCTTATAAAGTAAGAATATCCATAATAATTTTAACCGGCAAGCAATAGAATAAATAAATCATTAGATATCATTAGTTTTATTTGTTTGTTAAACAAACCTTTCGATTATATTGAAATTTTACACCCTCTGAATGTTTTTAATAGTCTCCATTATGTAGATGAGATAAACAACCGGAAGACTATGACAGCAACAACTATCAGTTGATCCCCGTCACTAAAAAGTACAACATGGCCGATACTAAGGATATGGAAAACATTTTGAACGAGATATTTACCTTTTCTAAACTTTCCGGGACGTTTCCTTTTATTCTAAAACATGGAACCATTAGAATTTCCCTTCTCTTAATTCTTTTTACCACTTTGTTTTATTCTCTCGTTGTGCTTTTGGTATTGGACGATATCTTCGAACTTGGCTCATTACCTTTGGTTTTACATCAATCAGTTCTTTTTCTCAATATTCAGTTATTTCTAACACCAGCATCTAATTTGATTTGGCTGTCTATCAAATCGAACAAAATGAAGAGTTTTGTCTGTTCGATACTAAATATGCATAAGATGGTTCAGATTAAAATGCCTTTATCGATGTGGTTTAAGATATTTTCCCTAGCTTGTATCTTTTTTGACCTGTCGATAAATATTGTGAAATTCGTCATACTTGTAGACCAAAATGCTTATGGGGTCTTCAAATCCATAGCATACACTGTTTTCACATTTCTTCCTATTTTGGCCATAGTTGATCAATTCTCGAGTCTTTTAGACTTCATAAGGATGATTTTTGTTGAAGCTTGCAACCAGCTCAATGCAGAGAAGGTAGAAGAACTGATTGAGGTCGTTGAATTGCTACGAAAATCTTGCTCTGAGCTCAACCACTGCTATGATCTACAGCTACTCATGTTCCTCCTCACATCTGTAATTTTCGAAGTGACCATAATCTATATATTTGTGGCTATCCCTTTAGGTTCATTAATTGATTATTTAACTCCTGCGGTGGCTTTTGTTTTCTTTACGTCTGCTATCTTACGTTTGACAATGAGCTGCTGGAGAGTTTCACTCAAGGTAATTACAGTTATAAAATCCGAATATCTATTCCTTAAGAATAATTCTACTTTCGGGTCTAAAGTAATATTAACATTTCAGATAGGGACGTGATGGCCGTGCGGGTTGGGCACAGATCCCCGAGTGTTCGATTCCCACCTAGGGCAGTATTTTCGGCCGTCCCGAAAAATAAATTTTAACACTCCCCCTTGCTTAGTACGCACCGGAAACTCTAGTCTACACCAGCGTTTGACAAAAAGGATCTGGAGGCCCACTTGCCGTACTTGTTCCCCCACCAGATACCTATACCAATACTAACACCATAACACCTATACCAATACTAACACTTTGACAGCAAAAAAAATGAGTACAAATACTCCCATGAGTATTTGTTTTAATTCTTATAAAATTCTATCCTTTGATACGTCATTTTATTAAATTTCTATAAAATCTTGATCATAGGTCTTGTTACGGTTGCCATGGTGAAATAAAAACAACGGCAACATCTATGTAGACAAGAGGTGTTACGGTTGTCATGGGAAAAACAAAACACGAGCGATATGTTCAGACGAGTGGTTTGGTATTTGTGAAGGCAACAGTTCGATTTTGGAACACGTATGTTCAGACGAGTGGGTTTCGTTTGTGTGAAGACGACAGTTTGATTTTGGAACACGTATGTTCAGACGAGTGGGTTTTGTTCCATATAATAGTTACATTTTTTTTAATTTAACAATTGATTAAGGAGGAGAGGAGTATAGTATCGTACAAAAGTCCCTCCTAACTAAATACGATGTTATAAATAAAAAAATTACGATAATTTTGAATTAATAATTCTTAGTAAGAGGTAGAAGTAAAGTTAAAAACGATATTCGTAGACCTAACAAAACGTACAATTGCCCTCTAATGAGAAAATAAACAAGTTAGTTTGAGAAAAGGACGAAGAGAAAAAAAAAATAAAAGTAATGTCAATAATGGAATTGATAAATATAGAACTTATAACAGGATGTCCTGCAGTAACCTGGGCTTCAGTCTTCGAGGTGAGGTTGGGTTTCCTAAGTTGTAGGTCATTGCTCTTTCAAATCAACAAGCAACCAATATGATTCTTAGGACCTTATTTTGTAAAGTTTGTAATTTTTTAGTGACAAAAATTTTTTTGTAATCTTTATAGTGTTCCAGGTCGCGTATGTATAATGGAAGAAGTGCTGGGAGTAGTGTGTTGTTTCTCGGTCATATTTCGTAGACTATTACTTCGTTGTTCAATAAATTTTTGGTTCAGAGACGAATCTACAAATTTTGTGAACGCTTCATACACGAACATCATTTCAGGGAACATCGCAACGGATTTCTACCATTGACGGCTAAAATAATTCCACAAGAACTCTTGAACATTTTGGAAGAAGTTGAGTTCAAGATACTGAAAATGTTTAAATCGAATACGTTTAGACAATTTTCTGTAGAATTGTATATATTTTTTTTTTGAG
>NW_027109908.1:1047190-1051982 GCF_000696795.3 Halyomorpha halys
ATAAAAGTTTTGAGACTATAATTTGGATAATGTTTTGAATTATTTAGTAAAAAATTGCCAGTCTCAAGAAAGAATTTTTATGATTATAAATAAAAAGAGTTATTTACGTTTAATAGTTCTCGAGATATAGCTTTTTAAACCCCAATATTTCAAAAAAATGTTGTATGTGACGAACTGAAAGATCGGTAGTTAGTAAATTTATTTTGAAAAATATATATTTCAAAAACCATTTGACGTACAGATGTCTATTAGCACTCAAATTAAAGATAGTTTAATGAGTTATAAAGTAGTTTATGATACTTATCTTCGTAGGAGTAATAGTATACATGAAATTTGCTAAAATAAATTGATTTATAGTTGTTCGGGCAAATATACATTTGCCCAATTTATATTCATATGTGAATATCATAAAAACTACTACCCCTACGAAGATACGTGTCATAAGCTACTTTATAGTAAGTTAAATTTCCTTTATTTTGAGTGTTGGCAGACATATATGCGTCTTATGGATCTAGAGATATATTTTTTCAAAACTCCAACATTTTATAGGAAAACTAAAAATTAACAATTTGTGAATTTATTTTATCAAATATCATAAAAACTACTAGTCCTACAAAGATAAACATTATTAACTAGTTTATAGTAAATTTACCTAGCTTTCATTTGAGCGCTGGTAGACATATGTGCGTCAAATGGTTTCTGAAATGAAGTTTTCAAAATCAAACTTATTGTCCGAACAACTATAAATTTATTTATTTTAGCAAATATCATGAAACTACTACTCCTAAGACGATAAACGTCATAAACTACTTTATAGTACATTAAACTAGCTTTAATGTGAGTGCTAATAGACATCTGTACGTCACATAGTTCCTGAGAGGTATATTTCTCAAAATAAATTAACTAACTACTAATCTTTCAGTAGATTTCTAAGAAATATTGCTTTTTAAAAAGCAACTGTATCTGGAGAACTATTGGACGTAAATAGCTCATTTAAGGCTAATATTTTAGCAAATTTACTCTTCTTTAAATAATCTGCCATTAGGTTTTCTAGTGTTGTTGGTATTTTTTAAGATGTAGAGGACGAATGAAAAATTAGTTGTTTTTTTTAACGTTTTGAAACAACCGACATTTTTTATTCCTCCTACCTATATTTGGCAGACTCATCAATTTTGACTATTAATTATACATAGTTTTCATTAAAGTAATCAAAAATTGGGGTGTTGGGGAGAAGTTCTTCTCCATTTACATGTTTTATAAGCCCTTGAACTCACACAATCAAACGTATTTTTTTCCCAATTCAAGGATTCTAAGACCAATTTGAAAAACCAAGTGGATAAATTTTGCTTTTGATTATAATTATTGAACGAGAATACTCTATTTTCTTAAAACATTGTCGTTATTAAATCATTACTTTAACAGCATTCTATCAATAAAACGTTTTAACAACATAAAGAAAACTTACTTTATTTATTCAGTGGCAGATCGGCCTGACGGGCCTGACTTGGTTTATATAACAGTTACATTTTTTTTTTTCAACAATTGATTATGGGTGGAGGGGAGGTATTATCTCGTACAAAAGACACCCCTAAGTATAAACAACGTTATAAATAAAAACAAAATTAAGATAAAATAAAAATTCCTAATAGAGAGAAAAGTGAAGTTAATAAAAAAAATAACTATATTCGTAAACCTAACATAACGAATAATTGCCCTCTAATGAACAAAAATCAAATTAATTTGAGTTGAGGACGAATAGGAAAAAATAAAATAAAATAGAAGTAGTGTCAATAATAGAATAGATAAATATATAATTTATAGCAGGATGTCCTGCAGCAGCCAGGGCTTCAGTCTTCGGGTTAAGGCTGGGTTTCCCAAGTTGTAGGTCACTGCTCCTTTAACTTGTAATTGGGAGTGAAACTTCATTAACCGTTTTTTGATGTTATCCTCCATTGACTCCATTTGTAATTCCCAATGCAATTTAGTATTTCTTACAAGCCAAGGAGCATCCATTGCGATTCTTAGGACTTTATCTTGAAAAGATTGTAATTTTTTCCTTTTCTTAAAGGATGCCGAGACTTCACAGCCGTACGTTAGCAGTGACTTAAGAATTGGTTTAAAAATAGGAATAGCTGTTTCTGGTTTTAATTTAGATTTTCTATTAAGGATGGGATATAGTAATGCTAACCTTGCGTAGGTTTGAGTTTAGTTTGATGTTGATATGGTGATTGAGAAACATATGATGGATGTCCAACAGTGCTTTGCGCTGGTTTTCACCTGTGGCGTCCCTCAGGGTTCATCGCTATCCCCTACCCTTTTCGCTATCTACATCAATGACCTTCCCGTCCTTATCCAACCTTCTCATCAACTTATCAAACATTCTCAATACCATTCGTATGCAGATGATTTCCAAATTTACCTTTCCTTCCCACCATCTGACCTAATAGTTGCTACGGAGAAGATCCAAAAAGACTTGAATAGAATTAGCCAGTGGGCACGAGAAAACAAGCTTAAGCTGAAAGCAGAGAAGACTAAGGGAATCGTAATAGGATCCAATCACCTCCTGAAAACTATTCCTCATATTCCATCCTTATTCCTAAACAACAATCCAATACAATTCCATCCATACGTTAAAAACCTTGGTGTCACTATAGACCAAACGCTCTCATGGAACAACAACGTTTCCGATATTTCCTGTCGTACCTTTTCCACCCTGAAGCGTTTAAATTATCTTCGTCACCTACTTCCTTTTGAAACCCGCAGGCTCCTGGTTACTTCCTTAATATTCCACCACTTTGACTATTGCTGTGTGGTTTACGGGGGAGTCTCTGGGGATCTCGAAGCAAAATTAAAACGGTTAATTAATTGCTTTGTACGATTCATCTTTGGGGTACCCAGGGACGCCTCTGTCACCCGATTTTATGAAGAATTGAAGTGGCTTTACCCCTCCCTCCGTCGTAGATATTTCCTTGCTTCCTTTCTCTATCAAGTTATCCAATCCCGCTGTCCATCGTACATCTCAGATTTATGTCCTTTAAGATTTAAGTCCTCAGTGCATTCCCGCAATACCCGCTCACGGCCCTCAGACTTATATGTAACTGCACATCGAACCGCAGCCTTTGGTAGATCTTTCCTCATCCGTTCCTCTTTCCTATGGAATTCTATTCCCCCCTTTATTCCTCGTTCTACTACCCTTTCAATCTTCAAATCCCGTCTCTTCGACTACCTTCTGTCCTCCGCATTCCGTAAGAGTAACCGAAGTTTCAAAAAAAGTTCTATATATTTTCTGTATTTTATGTCTTAGATTTTCGTTTATAACTGTAAATATGTACACTAGCAGAAATTATCTCTTTTCATTTATTATTTTTTAGTTTAATTGTAATTTGATCATTATTTTTCTTTTTTATTTACTATCTGAAGTCATCTTATGTTTTATGATATAACAAGTGGTTTTATTTTATTTGTTTTATCACTGTTTTATATATTCTGTTAATTATTGTTGTTTATCTGTATTATTTGATTTTATGACATTTTGTAATTTCATTTCTATTTTGCAATTTATCTAAGGGTCTAAAGCCTAATTTTGACGCATGTAAATTATTCTAAAGGGATCAATCCTAGAATAAATAAAGATTATATTATATACAATTCATTTACTTGATAAAATATTGAACTGATGCCGTATGTGAACTACTTTAGTAGAGTGCAAAATGTTTGTTTATTTTAAATACTTTTCTTCATATTGATGAAACAAACAAACAAATGCAAGGACAAAGAAAAACATCTGTTCATTCTTATCACAGAGAAGTTCAACATGTCTAATAAAGAGGAAGTTGATAATATTTTCGATAAAATATTAATTTTTCAAAAGTATCTGTAATGTTTCCATTCTCACTGAAACGGGAGACTTTTGAAACATATATTTTTCTATTGATCTTTTCCACTATCTTGTATACCCCAATTGCATTAATAATGTAGCGCATTCTTCGAAAAACGTATACTAGTAGAAATTTTGCATTATTCGCTTGTTTTGACAGAACTTCAATTATAGATTTTATCCGCATCAAATTCGATTTGGTTGTTCAACTGAAGAAAATTGACAGTTTCATTAATTTGACGAATCTATCCAAAAGATAATCAAGATTAAACTGATTTTATCTAAAGATTTTAAGATCTGTTCCTGAATTTTTATCTTTAAAGATCTATTAATAGATATTTTTAGAACCGTTTTATATTATGAAAAAAATGCGTTCGATTTGACAGTACTGGCTGTTCTTGCTGTCAGGTTCTTTTCTAGCTTAGCACTGGTTGACCACTTTTCGTGTTAGATATACTTAGTATGATTTTTTAAAGAAAATTGCAAACAGCTCAACCCACAGAGCTTAGAAGAGCTAAAGTTGTGGAAATGCTACGAGAGTCTTTCAAAGAGCTCAACTACTGCTATGCCCCGCAAATACTCATGTTTCTCTCAGCAGCTGTTATGTACAAAGTTATAGTACTCGATATATTTATAACTATTCCAATGGATCCACTAAATACAACAGTATCGCTTTTCATTTCTTTGTTTGTTTTAACTTTTGCTACATTATGGTAATATAAGAAAACTTGATAAGATAATAAAGGAATCCGAAAGCTGAGAAAAGAACACACATCGAATTGAAGAATCGAATAGTAAAGATCTCTGCAGTAATAAGTCTCTGTGTTGTGATTTCGTAATTTATCGCTAGCTATTTCCAAAACATTTCTCCTTGGAGATCCTATTTTTATTTTTATTTTATAATTCTTATTTTAT
>NW_027109908.1:1052089-1054088 GCF_000696795.3 Halyomorpha halys
AAAAATGGCAATAAGACCCATCACACAAAAAAAGAGGGAATCTTTCCACGCCAGACCACTAAGACCACCGGGAAGCGATGGTCCTATATCACTTTTGAAATATTAGTTTAAAACGGGAAGAGGAAACTATAATATAGTTAAATCGAGCAATATTTAAAAAGCGCCTAAAATTGAAAAATGGCATAAATTATTTATGTATGAATAGTACAGCCCATATAAAGCCCAAGAGGAGAAAAAAGATAGTTATTTCACCCCAATTTATGATTACTTTAATCAAAACAATTTATAATTATTAGTCAAAATTTATATATCTGTCAAGTATATTTTGTGGAAATGAAAAATGGCAGCTGTTTCAAAACGTTAAAAAAATTTTTTTTTTTTCATTTCGGAGCTCTATATGTTTAAAACTAGCAACAACATTAGAAAACCTAAGAGAACATCATATAAGGTAGAGTAAATTTGCTAAAATATGAGTCCTAATAGAGCTATTTACGTTTAAATGATATAGCACGTTACGTTTTTAGAGATATAGCTTTTTTAAAAGCTATTATTTTTTTTATTTATTTCAACATTTGATAGAAAAATTCACTGAAAAATCAGAAGAAACAGTCTGTCTCAAAATGGCAAATCCGCCAAACACAACAAAAAAACAGGCAATCATTCGATTAATAGTAGTCTATTAATATTTAGAAAGTGCCTGAAATTAAAAAAAAATGGCGTGAAAACAGTGAGTCTCGTGATATAAGTAATATTGAAGAAGAGTTTCAAATAGACATTTTTACATTCAGATTTAATAAAATAAATATTCAAGCAGAATATAAAAGTAATGAAAGTGGTGATGATATTATCTCCATATGAAACGTTGGAGGAAACTATTTTTGGGGAATTAGAAATGTGCGTTACAAATTCCTACACAGTTTAACGAAAATTAGAAGGAAAAAAACAAAGACATACCACAGGTTTGTAAAAAGTCTTGTAAAGCTGAAGTGATTCGAGAATCTAGAACATTTCCATCTGCCTCTTTATCAGAGAAGAGAAAAAAACGGGATTGTATTGTTTATTCTGACAGAAAATTACCAGGTCAACGTTTTAATTTGAAACACGCACAAATTAATCTTCTATAAATATTCTTCAATGCTCAAAAATACACTTAACCACCAGCCATAATACCAACCAAATTTCATTTCAATGCCTAGGACCTGGGGGTTTTAGTGGGGTGGGTCTGAATCAGGATTGACATTTTTGTGTGTTAGAATGTCCTCTTGTCAGATTGTACATCGACCAACATACTCGTTATAACTGTCTTTGAAAAGTCAGATAAGTAAGGCTGCCATGGAGGGCGGGAGTGGATGGTTTCACACCGTTTTTCATTTTCAGGCGCTTTTTAAATATTGCTTGATTTAACTATCTTAAAGTATCCTCTTTACGTTTCTAACACATAATTCAAAAATTATATAGAACCTTAGAGTCTTAGTGGGGCGGGTCCGGCCGGGAAGGATGACCTTTTTACGTGGGCAGGGTGTACGTTTTCGCAAAAAAGTAGCGTTGAGTTTCTGTTAGGTAACATCCTGAACTGTGCCGATTGCAGAAGGTTAATACATGTGTATGCCTGGGATATTACAGCAACCTACAGAAGCTTAGCCACTTTAAATGATCAATTTTAAACTTTTTAAGAAAAAGTCCAAAGAGACCTTGTTGTAGCCATGTAAACAGCTTGGACCATTTCTCAAGTGTTGCGCTAGTTGCGACCTATGTGCAGTTTCCTGTCTTTTAAATCTTCTATATCCAATAGTATCAAGGATCCCAATTTTCCAGATGTCCTACTAGATAATGAACCTGCTCACTACCTATCAATTCCTTATGTCCAAATTGGTCTGATGATTAGTATACTAATATTTTTAGTGAATGGGAAGTTTAGAGCGTTTGTCAAGTAAGTGTTGTAGCAATCGGAATCTACGAGCAGTTTCTTGTCGTTTCAGTCTTGTGTGTGGATTCCAAG
>NW_027109908.1:1055309-1071660 GCF_000696795.3 Halyomorpha halys
TGTATGAAAAATAAATAAATAAAATAACATAATGATAAAATAATATATACAATATTATTTTATTTTTTAAAATGAAAAAAACTGAGTTTTAGCCAGGTTGAAACGTCGGCCTAAATTGAACATTTTTTTTGTTTATTTATGTTGTTCTTTGCTGACCGCACCCTCCCCCCCACCATCTTCTCCAATCAGTTATCTACGGTCAACTCCATCTACACCGCATCAAGTATTTTTTACATTCTGACGTACAGAAATTTATTTTTACAGAACATGGAATACAATAATTACATGTTACATTTAATTATATATTTCTTACATTCCGAAGTACAGCAGAAAATTTTCACAGAACATAATACAATTTATATTGGACATGTAATACAATAATTCGTGTTAGATTTAATTACATATTTCTTACATTCTGACGAATAGGAGACAATTTTTACAGGACATAATACCATTTATACAGGATATGTAATACAATAATTACATGTTAAATATAATTAAGTATTTCTTACATTCTGACAGCAGAACATTCCTGGACTTTTACAGTAAAACTCTAACAAATGTATCAAATTTGTCAATGCCTTGTCCAAGATCGATATTATCTACCTTCGATAAATTGCAAAAAGCAAAAATATATCTAATATTTTTTTTTTTTGGTTTTGCAAAAAAATAACTTTGAAAGTTATTCCTTCATTTGTTTCATTAGTCACTACTTATGCGTTTTATTATTTTAATTTTTCTCGAAATCGAAATGATAATAGTTTACATAGTACGGTACTTGTTAGTAAAACTCCGATATTCAATAATCATAGTGATAATTATATCCATGTTATTGAACTATATATACTCAAATATTATCTTATCTTTGGAAACAGCATCAGTTATAAAACTTTCTGTCTCTCCCTAGCAAAGTGAATTATTAATATTAATAAAAAATATAATAAAACATAATTTTCTGAATTAATGAAATTTCTGTTTCAGATGCTCTCCGTTATCACTACATGCACTTTACTAATGGTGCAATTTGGAAATTGAGTCTTCAAACGTCTGCTTTTATGAAAATTGATTTTTTTTTTAATCTGATATTATTATACAAAAAAATTTAATGATAATACGCACCCGAAAACATCAAATTTTTAGTATTTTGGAGATGAAACTATTTTAATTGTATTTGTAACTACTAACTATTACTAACTGTAGTAATTGTATTTGTTGACTAAAGTTTCTTTTTTAACTCCATCATCTTGAATTTTCTCTAAAATTAAATTCAAAAGCGATGTTAATCTATGAAAAAAAATAATACTTTGTATATATTTATTTATTTAATGTGATTTACAACTGTACAAATAATAGATACAATAAGTAAATATGTTGTATGTTTCATATACACTTGAAAATCTTGGGAAGGAACCACCCATTGGTGGTACTTCAAGCAATAAATTAAATTAGAAGGTCCCGTGGCCATCTTCTTTTCAGACGCCTCGGAGGATTATCAGAGAATGTTAATGATGAAAGATTAAGAATTAATGGTGGATGGGTAAGGAGTTTGGGATGAAAAGACGCATATCTGTTTTGGGTCAAATCTGCAACGAATGGGATGTTAAGGTCTTTGTGAATGAGTTTATTTTTAACGTAATAAAGAGCATCGAGGATTTTACGTAGGATTTTGGATTGTAAGGATTTGATCCGGGAGGAATTTGATGGTTTGGTTGAGTCCAGAGCTCAATGCCATATGTCCAAAGTGGTCTGATTATAGCAGTGTATACTAATTTTCTGTAGTGAATGGGAAGTTTAGAGCGTTTGTCAAGTAAGTGTTGTAGCAATCGGAATCTACGAGAAGTTTCTTGTCGTTTCAGTCTTGTGTGTGGATTCCAAGTAAGTCTCTTGTCAATATGGAGTCCTAAGTATCGAATCCGTTCAACAGGCGTTATTGGGTATCCAATTTAAATCTCAAAACACTGGATTGTTTCTTTAAATGCCCAACTTGTCGGTCAATCCCGGATGTTGTTTTTACAAATAATATTATTACTTATAAATTAGTATATCTTAAAAATATAACCAACGGAATGCTCCCTTCACTTTCAATTCACAAATTCCATGGCGTAGTCCTTACGCTGTAGCTAGACTATACCACTTTAGCTGGACTGATATCAACACCAGGCACCAAACAAGTGATAAAAAACTGATGCATACGGGTTTTTGGGGCTCACAAGGTCCAGTACTGGAGCATAATGAGGAAAGGTGCACCACAATGAATAGTGTACGTTACAGTGAGGTGCTTACTGCCAAACTGAAACCTGCAATTCGTAGCAAGTGCCGAGGACTGCTGTCGAAAGGTGCTGTGTTATTCCATGACAATGTCCGCATAATGCTAAAACGCTCCAGAAACTCAATTTCGAAGTAATGGCTCATCCTCCATATAGTCCCGATCTTGCCTCTTCTGACTATCACTTGTTTGGTCCACTCGAGGGATTTGAGGCGGTTGATTTACCTCAGACAAAGCAATGCAAGAAGCGGTGCATTCCTGGCTCGCAGTTCAACCGAAAACCTTCTTTTATAATAGTACAAGAGCCGGGAAGAAAAAAAAGCAGTTATCTCACCCCACTTTTTGATTACTCTAATGAAAGCTATGTATAATTAATAGTCAAAATTCATGAGCCTGGCAAGTATAGTTCGGGGCAATAAAAAATGGCGGCTGTTTCAAAACCTTAAAAAACCATTAATTTTTCATTCGGAGCTTTATATCTTAAAAACTACCAACAACACTAGAAAATCTAAAAGAACATTATTTAAAAAAGAGTAAATTTCCTGAAATATTGGCCCTAAAAGAGCTATTAACGTCCAATAGTTCTCGAGATATAGCTTTTTAAAAAGCAAAATTTCATAAAAATCTACTGAAAAATTAGAAGTTAATTAATTTATTTTGAGAACTCTATATCTCAGGAACTATGTGACGTACAAATTTCTATTAGCACTCAAATTAAAGCTAGTATAATGGACTATAAAGAAGTATATGACCTTTACCTTCCTAGGAATAGTAATTTTCTTGATATTTGCTAAAATAAATTGATTTATAGTTGTTCGAACAATAAGTTTGATTTATGAAAAACTTCATTTCAGAAACCATTAGACGTACAGATGTCTGCCAGCGCTCAAATTAAAGCTAGTTAAATTTACTACAAAATAGTTAATTATGTTTATCTATGTAGGAGTAGTAGTTTTTATGATATTTGACAAAATAAACACACAAAATGTTAATTTCTAGTTGTTCTTATAAAATGTTGGAATTTTTAAAAAATATATCTCTAGATCCATAAGACGCACATATGTCTGCCAACACTCAAAATAAAGGAAATTTAACTTAATATAAAGTTGTTTATGACACTTATCTTCGTAAGGGTACTAGTTTTTATGATATTCACATATGAATATACATTTGACAAATGAAAATCCAAACAACTATAAATCCATTTATTTTAGCAAATTTCATGTAAGCTATTTCTCCTACGAAGATAAATATCATAAACTACTTCATAGCTCATTAAACTGGCTTTAATTTGAGTGATAATAGACATCTGTACGTCAAATGGTTTTTGAGATATAAATTTTTCAAAATAAATTCACTAACTAATGTCCCATACAACATTTTTATGAAATGTTGCTTTTTAAAAAGCTATATCTCGAAAACTATTTAACGTAAATAACTCTATTAGAGCTCATATTTTAGCATATTTACTCTTCTTTAAGTGACGCTCTTTTAGGTTTTCTTGTGTTGCTCCTACTTTTTAAGATATAGGGCTCCGAATGAAAAATTAGTTTTTTCTGTCGCTTTGAAACAGCCACTATTTTTTATTCCCTCTACCTATACTTGGCAGACTCATCAATTTTGAATACTAATTATACATAGTTTTCATTAAAATAATCAAAAATTGGAGTGAGATAACTGCCTTTTTTCTCCTCTTCGGCTCTTGTACTATGAGGGCATCATGAAGCTTGAACAACGATGGACCAAGTTCGTTGAAAAGCAAGGGAACTATGTCGAACAATAATGTACTTGTAAGTTTCCTATTTGATTACAATAAAATTTTATAACTATATTGCGGATTATAATTGACTTACCCTCGTAAAAATAAATAAGAAAAAAGAAAAATTATGGCTTAAATACATATATATTAAGTTTAAAACGAAATTAAAAACATCGAATTTAAAAAAACAAATTTTTTAAAAAATAAATAAATAAGAGAGCAAAAAAAAAATAAAGGATTGATTTATTTTTTAAAATTATTTTATATCATAGATGTTTTCGATTTCCTTTTAAAGTTATAGATATGTATATAAACAATAATATTTCCTTTTTGTTGTTAATTTTTAATCAATTTGTGTTTATTTCTATTTCATTTATATTATTAGAAGTTACTACTAAACGAGTCTCGAACGTCCAGAAAATACTTTGGAAACATTAAACATGTATTGTAAAGAGTAAAAAACATTATCACAAATAAACTCACTGGTTTTCGGTGTTGTTAAATTCGCAGGTGGGAATAGAAATATTAAGTTTAAAAACTAAACTAAAATAAAATTGACATTAATTTCCCAATAAATCTCCTTGCTAATGGTTGTTTTTTAGTAATAAATCGCGTTGTCTATGACGTAATACTATATTATATCCTTGCTTATGTAAATAACTATTATTTCTGATTAATCATGAATTTCTCCGTTGAATATCATTTAACATTATTATTAATTCATTTCCCAATCAGTTCCGATAATTCAATTATATTCTAATTTCCAAAACGCCAACGGAATCAGAAATTAGATTGATCAGAATAATAAATAAATATGCTTACAAGAATGGTGCTGCTTGGTTTTCAAATGCTTTGTGTATATTTTTATAAAGCAATAAAATTGTTCATAAGTATTTTGATTTGTTACATTTTTTTATAATTGTCACAATAACGACTATTATATAGTATAATACTTTATATATAGAACCACGAAGATAACTTATTGTATATAGAACCAATAATAAATAACAAATCTTGTAATTTTTTTTTTCATATTCCTATTATAATATTATTTCGGAAGTCTTATACATCTCACTTGTTTCAAATAATTATCCTCTTGAAGATACGCTAGGAAATATAAGCCTGCTGACTTGAAGATACCAAAAAAATTATTTTAAGACCAGAGAAGGCGCAAGCTATGAAGAAATTTTTTTTATTTTTCTGTTGCTATGAGAATTAGTTTTTTAGGATTTTTTTCAAGGAGACTATAACAAATATTAATTTTAAATTTGGAAGAATACAAAAGTTAAAGAAAAGATAACGACGCAGTCACACAATTGTGTGGTTTCGGTTATTCTGCTTCAAATCAGATCAATCAGTATTTATTTTTTAAAGGAATATGGTCCGGGTGCGGTCAAAAAAACTCAAATAGTAGAATATACTATTTTATAGAAATACTATTTTATAGAAATACTATTTTATAGAATATACTAAAATAGTATATTCTACTATTTGAGTTTTTTTGACCGCACCCGGACCATATTCCTTTCATCTTTACACACGGTCAATCAATATCTTCCAGTATTTATTTTTATTTTTTCTGTTTTATTTATCAATAAAATTATGTACACATATTTCGTATGTATACACTTATGGTTATTGCTAATTCTTAAGCACTTTTAATAAAAAAAAATTAAATGTACTTCTGAGAGAAAGATCTTTTTAAAATTCTGTATTTAAACCCTTTCAGACATTTTCTCTGAGGATAAGACCTATATGGTATTAACCCATTCAAGACAGCTCAAATTTTTCGATACTGTCCCGAGAATCCAATTTTTTTTTTTCTTTATGTTGGCCATTTTTAGGTTAAAATTATAAATTAGTCGATTACCAATACCAAGTAAGGGAAAGGTTAACCTTACGTCGTTAACCTACTGACTGCTCTACAGTATACTTCAATAATGTTGCCCTTACCCACTGTAAAACTGATCGGCTACATTGGATTAACGACTAAACTGGAATCCTCACACAAAACTAAAAAGATAGAAAACTGCAGTTGATTTCGACTATTACATCACGTACTATAAAACGGCCTAAACTTCCAATTCATTACAAACGACTGATTTACATGACTATAATAAGGCCAATTTGGACATATGGAGTTGAGCTTTGGGGCTACTAAACCTTTGAATTCCTCTTGTATCCATTCCTTAGTTAAATCCTCAATGCTCCCTACTTTGTCACAAATAAAATCATCTATCAAGACCTTAATGTGTAAACAATCTAGCCCGAACCAGATATTAATCCATTCATTACGAACTCCCTAACCATGAAAACCCTCTAGTTTCTAACCTTCCTTCTTCTTCTATTTCTGACAGACCTCCGAAGCGCCTGAAAAGAAGATGGCCTCGAGACCTTTTAGTGTAAAAATATGATTAGAGTGCTACCAATATGTAGTTTCTCTACATCCCTGTATCATCCCATTTTTATATTACATCAAATTTACTTAATTGTGTTTTTTTATGTAAATACAGTTGTTAATTGCAATAAATAAGTAGATATTAAAATAATAATTAAACTGCCAATATTTTTTTATTATTCTGGATTTGAAAAAAAATTGATAGGTACTAGGTACTTCATAACAAACAGTATCGAAATAATATAGACCGACTTACCTAGCACAGTGGGACAAAATAATTTAAATAGAAAAATAATGTTAGTATTTGTTTTTCGCACACCTAAAATAAACAAACTTATATAAACTTATAAATATGAATTAAATTAAAAAAAATTCTATTTTTTAATTTTAGTGAAAATACCATTTCCTAAAGGTTTCATACAACGCTATAAACTAATACGATTCGCTTTTTCAGAAAACAATTTTTTTTACCCAATTTACTGAAATCCTCATTATTATTTTTTTAATTTTATCGAAAAAAAATTCATTTAATAGAATCTCTAATATTTTGTCTTATTCCTCAGAAAGAGGATAATCGATTAAGTCGATCGATAATCGAAATAATAACATGAAGAAAATCTATACTTTCTAAGCTACACACCAAAATTGCTTAATTTTGTAAACATTCACAACCATATTCATCGGATGAACGTTATGTCAACGCATAAAATACGAAAAAACAAATAGTGATTGTTATATATTAGATACCTTATAAAAATATCCTGGTGACAAAATATTTTGTTAAATGGATATTTTGAATGATTTTTTTTTTCTTAAATAAACAAAAGTAACTTACGGTTCTTGTGTTCTGTTATGTTGTACTACCAACAGCTAAGATTTGAAAGTGATTAGCTAATTGGCTGTGCAGCACCTAACCTTGTCAAAAGCAATCAATTTACATAATTTTTCGGTTCATTAAAGTCAACCAATTTAATATAGAAAGATATAAAAATGTTGTCGAGTTTATCTAATTGGAAAATAATGACGACACAAGACGCACTATAAACTATAATCGTGTTTTGACATTATGACCTTCAAAGTTTTCACAACTTTCCTTAGATTTCTTCGTACTAACCCCATAGACCTTGAAAATTATTGACACTATTATCCAAAATGAAGATAAAACGGATTTTATGTCAATAAACTCAATAGTGCACTGAAATAATCATAAGAAGAAAGTTATAACAACAGAAAAAAATATGATATATCAAATAGGGTGAAAAAACGACAGCTCAATGCAAAATATTTACTTTCATTTACCTATATATGGAATATATAATCAGGGAAAGTATTGCTGATCATGCGTCGAGTTTTTCAACGAAAACATATGTTTTGAAGTCCCTTAAGTCCAATAAACATTATCTCGAAAAAGTGTCAGTGTGTTAGTACAAGATCCGGGGTGAAAAAAAAGGCAGTTACTTCACCCCAATTTTCGATTACTTTAATGAACACTATGTATAATTACTAGTCAAAATTGATGAGTCTGCCAAGTATAGGTAGGAGGAATAAAAAATGGCGGGTGTTTCAAAGTGATAAAAAAAACTAATTTTTCATTCGAAGCCTTATATCTAATAAACAGTTGGAACAACACAAGAAAACCTAAGAGAACGTCATTTCAAGTAGAGTAAATTTGCTAAAATATGAGCACTAATAGAGTTATTTTCGTTAAATAGTTTTTAAGATATAGCTTTTTAAAAAATAAACATTTCATAATGAACAATGAAGTTATTTTGAAAACTTTATATCTTAAAAACCATTTGACGTTCAGATGTCTATTAGCAATAAAATTAAAATTAGCTAAATGTACTACAAAGCAGTTTATTACGTTTATATTCGTAGGAGTATTAATTTTTATGAAATTTTCAAATATTTTACCCGAAAAAACAAAAATTAACGTTTTGTGAATTTATTTTGAAAAATATCATAAAAACTACTACTCCTATTAAGAAAAACGTCTAAACCACTTTATAGCACATTAATCTAACATTAATTTTAGAGCTAATGGACATCAGTACGCCAAATTGTTTTTGAGATATAAATTGAACTATTAAACATAAATAGCTTTATTAGGACTCATATTTTAGTAAATTTACTCTACTGTAAATGATGTTCTCTTAGGTTTTCTAATGTTGTAGATCGTCTAATAAAATTAATTTTTCTTAACGCATTAACAGCCATCATTTTTTATTCCACCCAATTAAAATTAATATATTTTGACTAGTAATTATACATAATTTTCATTAAAGTAATAAAAAATTGAGGTAAGTAACAGCCTTTCTCCTCTTGGAATCTTGTACTAATTATAGAATTGAATTTCCACATTTTTTTTTTTTTCGATTTTCATAAAAAACGCTCTAACGATTTTAATTAAACTCGCCATTCCATTGTAAATTAAAACAAACATCAATATCAGAAAGGTTTTATCCTCATTGAAATAAAATGACAGAGTTTAATTAACGAAAGTACCTCAACTTTGTTTTTTCAATATTTCTCATTGTTAAAATAATGTTATTTCTACATTATTTTATATACCTATTCAATTCCATATTTAACACATATATTTATTAATTTTATTTACATCATTACTTTTATATTATGTATATATTTATTACTCTGTAAGATCTTAAACCACAACTTCTCAACTGACACCAATAGAGCATTGAACTCAAACATCAATCCCATATACCGATCGCTCTGCAGTTTTAACCTACTGAAACCTGAAGCATATTTAACGTATAGGTTAAATTTTAAAAACATAAGGTGCATCAGCCAACTAAGAGTAGGAAACCTGGAGCATATCAAACCACACCACAGATGGAAAATCATCACTTTCAAGGCAAACGAACTCTGTCCATCCTGCAAAAATTATTTCAATAATAGTTTGTACCACATTCTCCTACATTCTCCAACCTTTGACGAAAATAAACAATATATTAAAGCCACCCATATCCGTATCTTGCGACCTACAAAACATTGAAAATATATTGAACATTGATAGTGACGCCAAATTGAACAGACTCTATATTTACATTGGAGCAATATGTAATAAGTTTAATTTTGTATGTGATATATAAATTCTATTATGTAAATACTTTTCGAAGCCAATTTATATCACGCTTTCGTTTATTTATAAGAATTCTCATTATTTTAAGTTAAATATAATGAAGCAATTAATATTATGTTAATATTTGTGTATTACCCAATCATTTTTTTTTTGTTTTGTTATAGAGAACTTGTTTTATCTTTTGTTTATTGTTTTTGTAATGGAGCACTAGACTCAGGTTTTGTTTTGTAATTGTATATTGTGTTATGAATTTGTACTAGACTTTGTCTTTCACAAATAAAATCATATCTATCTATCTATATTTATTACTTTGTGTATGAGGGTGGTTGAAAAATTCTCAGAATGTACTAAAAAGAAGTGTCTTACCTCGGTGTAACTGCATTTATTTTTCAACATAGTCTACTTTCAGACTAATGCATTTGGTTCAGCGATATTCCAATGCCTTGATCCCATCTCAAAAATGAGATTCCTCCAGGGCTGCAAAATTCCTCTCCAATCATCAGTTCATGAAGTTTTGCCATGGCAACAGCTCTTTTAGCCAGGGACAGGGGCCGGTGGACTAGATGGACTAAGGCTGCGACTCCACGCTTAACGGCACACAGGAGGTAGAGGAAGAAGAAGTATATTCATTGATTCTTTGCATTATATTTGCTATCTTTTTATAATGATTAATTTTATATTTATTACTTTTAGCATAAAATACTTATTTATTTTATTTTAATCTGTGTGCAAATTTATATTCATATGTGAATATCATAAAAATTAGTACCCCTACGAATATAAGAGTCATAAACTACTTTATAGTAAGTTAAATTGCCTTTATTTTGAGTGTTGGCAGATATATGTGCGTCTTATGGATCTAGAGATATATTTTTCTCAAAACTCCAACATTTTATGCGAACAACTAGAAATTAACATTTTGTGAGTATATTTTCCCAAATATCACAAAAACTACGACTCCTACAAATATGAAAGTTATATTTTATAGTAAATTTAACTAGCTATAATTTGAGTACAATCAAATTAAACAATTCTGTCAGTTCTTTAATTATATTATTCCCTAAAATGATACATAAAGACCTTAATGTGCCCTATGTAACCGATCTAGCCCGAACCAGATATCACTCCTTCCATTATAAACTATCTAACCACTCAAACCCTCTAGTTTCTAACCTTGCACCCTCTTCCATTCCTGACATTCCTCCGAGGCACCTAAAAAGAAGATGGCCACGAGACCAGCTAATGTAAAATGTCATTAGAGTGCAACCAGTGGGTAGTTGCTCTACACGCCTGTAACACTCCATTTTAACTAAGACCATTGTGAGATGGCAACACTGCGTGGGCAACACTGACAAGCGAGAGCAGGAGAAGTTTTTTTTTGTTTTTCAGGGACAGTGATAATAAAAGTGAGAGTGCGTATGTTTGTCCTAGTTTGGTGAAAGTTTTATTAGTTGTGATTTTGACTTATGAGTTGTGAGGGACTCTTTCTTTTATTATTGAGATTATTCTCTAACCTATAATGTATGTGTTTAAGCTAATATAATATTGAGATCTATGGTTTTGTTTATTCTTCATCTCTCTTATTTCTCCATTTAAAAAAGACTATAGCCCCTACAACCATATTTACTAAATGTATTATGTAATATATTTGTAATAAATTTCAATAAAGTTATTAAAAAAAAAAAAAAGAAAAGGTTATTCCCTCCTGCTTTTAAAATTTCATTACTAATGTTATCCGGCCCCGAGTCTTCTGGGATTTGAGTTTTTCAAAATAAAAAGAATTTTCTTCTTCCATTATTGGTGAAACTTACCCTAAATTTTTGGCAATCTTTCCTTCTTCTCTTATCTCTATAGTTTCTCTGTTCCTTTTATAAAGTTTTTTGAAATATTTTGTGGCTACTCTGCTCATATTTTCCCTATTGGTTACGACCACTCTTCTATTGTTTTCCAGAGCAACCATCCATTGTTCGCCTTTGGAGAGTTCCTTTTGAATCCTTTTTGAAGACCTGCTCTCTGCTAACATGTTTTCTATAATATTTATGTTGTGTTTTTCCAGATCTTCTTTTATACTTTTCCTAATTTGATTATTTGTGGCTGTGAGATTTTTTCTTTTGCTTTCTGAAGTATCACTTCTTTCTTTTATCCTTTTGAGAATAATAAAACGTTCTTTAGTATCTTCGGATAGTTTACATTTTTTATTTCTAACGAAGCTGGGAACCTGTGTAATTGTATCATCAATAGATTTAGAGATGAAGTTATATTTTTCCTGTACAGTAAAGGGAGTATTTTCTTCTCTACATGTTGGACTGTTCTCAATATATTTTGAGAAAAGCCGCACCGAATTTTTCTATTTAGGTTTGTTCTTGAAGATTAACAGTTTTCTTTTTCACTTTAAATGGACTCTTTTCCTTGAACTTTTCAACATTTAACTCCGCTCTTATCAGCCTGTGGTCTGTGTTAAAACTGAAACTGTTTATGATCTCTAGATTTTTACTAGATTGATTTGATTAGTAAGAAAATAAATGGATAAATAATTACTTTTAAATTATTACCTATTGATTTTATTTTTATAAATCTATTATTTAAACTATTCCTATAAATCTAAAATACTTAATTGATAACATATTGTTACAGATGATCAAGATGATGGTGATGGTGGTTCTAGTCTTCACGATGTGCTGGCTACCTTTCAACATACTAGTGGTATATTGTATTATTTAAACCATATTTATTTATTTTTATATAATTCATATTAATTTTTTGTCAACCTTAAATCTATTTTATATAAATAATATAACTTTTATGAATTTTAGTTAGTATCTTAAGCTAGTACATCACATAGTTTATGGAAATGAAAAACAATACCGCTACAATCCAAGAGTGAAAATAGGTTCAGTACTTTGTACTGCCGGAATTACTGTCAATTACGGGATATACTTTGTAGTGGCTGGATAATTTAGAAGGAATCCAAACCCACAGGTTAGACTCACGGCTACAGTAACAGAATGAATGATCATTTACTACAGCTGGATTAAGCAGCACAGTGCCTTACGCACTAAGCTACCCCACTCCTCCAACATAGCTTACGGATTATAATGTATAAACTATGCATAGCCTATTTTTGTAATTTGCCACTAACTCCAAGGTCAATTTTTACAGATAATTATTTATTCTCTTGCTGTAGCTGTGAGACAATCCTGTTGGTCCGGCAGCCCTCCAGGTTCCACCAAGCCTCATAAAGGTGATACCCATGATAGAAAAGAAATAGCAGTTTAGCGCGATTCTGACCAAATCACCTCCTTATACAACCGTTGTTCTAGTAACAGCACTTCCTTACGAAGTACTGACCCTTCATGGATTGTAGTGGTACAGATTTATTTCTTAGTGTTTTGTTATCTTTTTTTCCTTTATATATGATATAAATAAATACTTAGAACGCAAATATTTGTTACCTTTAATTATGACAGCATGTTTTATTATTATTATTCAATAAAAAATTTAACTATGATCCTCTTGGGCCGCCCATCGTTCAGTGGTTAAGACACAGTCTACAATTTGATGTCTATTGGCGGTGCCGGTTCGAATCCGGGAGGTTGACTTTTTTCATTGAGTGGCGGTCCCACAAAACAACAACAAGAACTTTGACCCTCAACCATGGTTAGGTAGTATAGGACTCCAATAGGAGTCTTGGTCGAAAGAGAAAAAAAAACTAAGATTTGTATTTCAACTCAGCAGATTGTATCGTAGACTGTTGAATTGAATCCAATTAAGAAATTAATGGTCTCCGGTACTAGTTTTCGAATTCGTTAAATCTTATATGCCTCAATTAAAGTAAAAACGCAATATTTAATTTTTTTAAGCACGGTTATCACCCCTTTAAAAATAAGTTTACGTAAAAAGAAAAAAAAATAATTTCACATTAATCTTTTTATCAAATCAGTTGCATACTATTCTAAAGCAAACCCTTGACTCCATTTATACGAAGATGAAGATTCCAGAATGAAACAGTTTATCTAGAAGTGTTGTCTTTAGCCTAACAGGAAGCTGAGAAAAAAACAAAACAGGAATAATGTATTATTAAAAATAAACCAAAGATTTCACTATCGGTCCACTTATAAGGCTCTTTTAGTATTCTGGTAAAGGTCCATTCATTTAACAAATTAATAAACAAAAATGCCGCTTAATAAAAAATAAATTACAAAAATTAAAACTACTTACAAAATAATCTATACAAGGGTGCATGCGGCCAACAACTAAAAACCAATTAAATATATAAAAATAAATAACTCATTTGTTTATTACTTATTAAAGTGTGTATATAACACAAATTCATTCATAAAAGTCAAACTAATAGTACAAGATACGGGAAGAAAAAAAGGCAGTTATCTAACCCCAATTTTTGATACTTCAATAAAAACTATGTATAATTACTAATCAAAATTGATGAGTCTGCCAAGTATAAGTAGGGGGACTAAAAACTGGTGGCTGTTTCAAAACCTTAAAAAAACACTAATTTTTCATTCGAAGCTCTATATCTTAAAAACTACCAACAACACTAGAAAATCTAAGAGAACTTTATTTAAAGAAGAGTAAATTTTCTGAAATATTAGCCCTAATAGAGCTATTACGTCCAATAGTTCTCGAGATATAGCTTTTTAAAAAGCAAAATCTACCGAAAGATTAGTAGTCAGTTAATGTATTTTGAGAATTATATATCTCAGGAACTACGTGACGTACAGATGTCTATTAGCACTCAAATTAAAGCTAGTTTAATGGACTATAAAGAAGTTTATGACCTTTACCTTCAGAAAAGGAATTGTATGTTTCATGATATTTGCTAAAATAAATTTGATTTATGACCAACTTTACAGAAGCCATTGGATGTACTGATGTCTGCTAGTGCTCAAATTAAAGCTAGTTAAATTTACTACAAAATAGTTAATTATGTTTATGTTTGTAAGAGTAGTATTTTTTATGATATTTGACAAAATAAACTCACAAAATGTTAATTTCTACTTGTTCGTATAAAATGTTGGATTTTTGAAAAAAATATATCTCTAGATCCATAAGACGCACATATGTCTGCCAACACTCAAAATAAAGAAAATTTAACATACTATAAAGTAGTTTATGACACTTATCTTCGTAGGGGTAGTAGTTTTTATGATATTCACATATGAATATAAATTTGGCAAATGTAAATTTGTCCGAACAACTATAAATCAATTTATTTTAGCAAATTTCATGTAAACTATTACTCTTACGAAGATAAACATCAATAACTACTTTATAGCTCATTAAACTAGCTTTAATTTGAGTGCTAATAGACATCTATACGTCACATAGTTCCTGAGATATAGAATTCCCAAAATAAATTTACTAACTACTAATCAGTCAGTAGATTTTAAAGAAATTTTTCTTTTTAAATAGCTATATCTCGAGAACTGTTTGACGTAAATAGCTCTATTAGGGCTCATATTTTAGCAAATTTTCTCTTATTTAAATAATGTGCTCTTAGACTTTCTAGTGTTGTTGGTAGTTTTTATGATATAGAGCTCCGAATAAAAAATCAATGTTTTTTTAAGATTTTGAAACAGCCGCCATTTTTGATTCCCCCTACCTATACTTGGCAGACTCATCAATTTTGGCTATTAATTAAATATAGTTTTCATTAAAGTAATCAGAAAGTGGGGTTTGATAACTTCTTTTTTTCTCCTTTGGGCTCTTGTACTATTATAATGATAAAAGGGTTATAGGAACCCATGTGTAATAATACAACGGTGTTTTTCTACCGATTGGACCATACTGTGTAACATTAGATAACGAGCGGTACCACAAAGAGGGCTGGTGAAGGAAATAGAACCCAGTTTTCATTTTTGTTTTACTATTACTACCATTTTCAATATTTTTATTTAAGCCAAACCATATTTCTTAAAGAAAATGTTATTCTCTTTATTATATTGCAGTTAGAACTTACTTACCTTAAATAAATTAAATAATGAAACTTTTAATTGTCTTCTATTCTTCAGAACCTGACCTTCCTTCATACGAACTTTTATGTTCCTTTTGCGGCATACTATCACCTCTTTCTAAATGGTCCGCCAAGTAGTTTAGGAAAGGAATTATTGTTCCTTTAGTAGATCCGGGAGTGGTTCTAAGTGCCGAGGGAACAACTGACGGAAATGGATCTCAGAGGAAGCATTTTGCACGAACGACCTTACGCGACCAAATACCACATAAATTTATTTTTTTGTCGGCCATGAGAAAACCAGGAATCTGTTGAGTTTATGGACAGGGTTCTTCAAATTGGGCCTTTCAAAAGCCGAAGTCGTGCCGAAAATCGTAAAAAAGATGCTAAAGTTTTTTTTTTTTTAATTGTACCAAAAAATATTTACACAATTACAAACTTAAAATTTTCCAACAACAATATTCCTAACAGAGAGCAAGATTAATAATAAAAATAATAATGAGGTGTAATATAAGGTATACATATAAATTGTTGCTCACATTTATATGTATATAAATAATAATGTAATCAACCTACTACTGTCTTGTCCATAGTTTGTAATCAACTAATTTATATTTTCTATATGTATAAATAGTTGACCTTAAAAAATGATATATAAGAAGATGGTCAGGGTTGGGGTCAAAAGTGAAACAAAAATAGTTTACAACAGAAACAAACATTGTTTCTTTCTGTTCAACCGATTCATTTTAGCAGCCCCGATGAAGCCCTGCAAAGTGGGGCGAAACGTCGGAAAATAAATAGTTGTAAACTATTTTTGTTTCACTTTTGACCGCAACCCTCACCATCTTCTTATATAT
>NW_027109908.1:1071821-1089502 GCF_000696795.3 Halyomorpha halys
AACATAAATATTACATTTCATAAATATAGTTTTATCTATTTTATTTTTATTTATATAATATTTTTTTTCTCTCTAAATGATGGTTGTTGTCTTTTGTTTTTATAGCCCTGATGAAGACCTGAAAATCAGGTCGAAAGGTCGGCATAAATAAATATTTTTTTATATAGGAAGATGGTCAGGGCTGCGGTCAAAGGGGAAACTAGAAGTTGTAAACTATTTTTGTTTCTCTTTTGACCGCAACCCTGACTGACCATCTTCCTATATATCAATTTTTACGGTCAACTATATATACATATATAAATATTTTTTGTTTATTTATGTTGTTTTTTGCAGACCGCAACCCCCGACATTATTCTCCAATCAATAAAAATAATACTTTATGTATTATATTGAACAGTGAATAAACAACAAAATATATTTTTCTTGTTATTTCTGTTGACTTAAAAAGAATTTGAAAATTCATTTCATTATACCATATTTTATAGAAGGCTGTCTTTTTATTAATTTTTGTCCTTATTGTTCTTATCGAAAGAAAATTCGATTTGTATTTTCACTCGGTTTTGTGTTGTATTTTTTTCTCTCAAAGTAAAAAATAAGACTGAACATTACTAAAACGAACCTGTGAATTTTAGCTTGTTTTTAAATCTTAAAAGGTTCCCTGGAATCTGCGATAATATTATCTTAATGTTAACACACAAACAAGAATTCCTTGTCAAAACATTTATACTCGATTAAGATGTAATTATTCCTAATTGTATTTGTTTGTAAGCAAGATGGTAAAACTTCAAATATTGATAATTTGAGAAAGCAATTTGAAACATAGTATTACAGTTTGAGTATTCCTAAAGACTGCATCAACGAAACTATGTTTCCCTTTTTGTTTGAAAAATAGTTGTTTTAGGTCAGTAGACTCCGCTATTTTTGTTTCGCCACTGCTTTTTGTTGCCCTTTTGTCTTCTCATGAGGTTTTCCAGTTGTGATACCCTTTTAGGGCATTGTCGAATAAAAGCAAAATGATATTTTCTGCATATTAAGATTCTTGGGCTAAAAATAAAACTCCGCTAGAATATTAACAACACTAAGTTGGAATATAATTTCTTGTAATTTTCTCCTGCACTCTACTTCCAGAGTTGGGCAAAAAGTTTTCGATTGACGAGATACGAATACTTTTTTATTTGAAGTTTATATTCGATTGACGAGAAACGAATACTTTTTTATTCGAATATAAATACGACTAAACAATCCGAATACTTTTGCATTCGAATATTTGAAATACTATTTCAATAGAATAAAAAAATAGTCGATACATAGTAGATACATTGATAGTCTAATCCATATTATTCGAATAACATTTTTTTTTTTTTTTAAATTCACTTCTTTTTTACCTCCTTTAATTAATAATATTAGAGGGTCCCATTTCACATTTTCAGACGAGTTTAAAACGAAAACGCTATCGATTTTAAGATCCCGTATCGATTTTCAATTTTTTTTATATCTAACACATAAGGGACAATTTTTGGGTTTTCGAGTATGCGGAATATGAAAATGATTTCGATTTTAAGATCGCATATCGATTTGATATTACTTTTCTGATTTCTAACATGTTAGGGTCCCTTCATATTTTTCGGGATATGAACAGGATCTTTTAATTTAAAGCTACCATATATTTATAGTATGTTTTTCTAACATAAAATAATTACACTTATACCTATATTTGTGGGAGTGGGTAACTCAATGGATTGCTAATTCCAAGGACTCGGGTCCAAATCCTGCTTTGGTAGATAATTATTATCTGTTAACTATAGCCGTTGTTTTAGTCCTGTGGGTTCGAGAGCCTTCCAGAATCCACTCAGCCTCATATAGTCGGTATCCTTCATTGGATAAAAATCTGGCGGTCGAGCGTGATTTTGACGAAATCACCTCTTTGCACAACAGTTGGTATAGTAACAGTATTTCCTTTCTGGCCCCCTGACCCTTCAAGTGGTAAAGATTTAATTTTTTAATTAATATTTCGAACAAAAACTTTTTTCCTTTATTAAGTCTTTCATCATTTAAAAAAAAAAAAAGATTTAATGGTTTGTACTAAAAGTAAGTAGGTAAAGAAGAAAAAAGACGAAAGGCAACTGAATTCGTTTGAAATGTCTTAAGATGAATTACAGATCCGGTAAAAGAGATTCGATGAGAGGAATGGAATAATTCAGAGTTACGACTTGCGAAGGATACATCACCTCCATACATACTTAAAGCTGGGTCATGAAAGAGCCATGAGCTCTAGTAAGGGTCTGCGTCCCTAAGGAAGATCTAAGGGAAGATGGAGGAGTAATGTAGGAAAGGATATTCGTCAGATAAAAATATTTATTATGCATGCGTGTGAGAAGATGAACGAGACCAGAAGTCTAAAGCCATGTTCTCTAGCATAGGAGGCCAATGCATTCAATTCTGATCAAAAAACCTAAATCTTTTTTTTTATTTAATTTATTTAATGTGATTTACATCTGTACAAGTAATCAATACAATAAGTAAATATGTTGTATGTTTCATTTACACTTGAAAATCTTGGGAAGGAACCACTCATTGGTGGTACTTCAAGCATTAATTTAAATTAGAAGGTCCCGTGGCCATCTTCTTTTCAGACGCCTCGGAGGATTATCAGGGATTGTTAAGAATGAATGATTAAGAATTAATGGGTTAGGATGGGTAAGGAGTTTGGAATGAAAAGACGCATATCTGTTTTGGGCCAAAACTGCAACGAATGGGATGTTAAGGTCTTTGTGGATGAGTTTATATGTAACGTAATAAGGAGCATCAAAGATTTTAGGTAGAATTTTGGATTGTAAGGATTGGATGCGGGAGGAATTTGATGGCTTGGTAGGTCCCCAGAGCTCAATTCTATATGTCCAAATTTGTTTGATTATCACAGTGTATACTAATTGTTTGTCGTGAATGGGAAGTTTAGAGCGTTTGTCAAGTAAGTGTCTTAGTAATCGGAATCTACCAGCAGTTTCTTGTCGTTTCAGTCTTGTGTGTGGATTCCAATAAGTCTCTTGTATCTCGTAAGTGGTTGAGGTTAATGAATTTTGGGCTTGAAAATTGCAGATTGATGATGATGATGGATCACGCTCACCATTCACAACGGTGTGAATCAGATATAGAAGGAAGGTGATCTTTCCATGCTCTCATTCTTCTCATTTCTAGTCCTCTATGTCCCTGCATTTACCCTCTCCTCGGCTACCGGAGGGCTCTTCCGAAGTGACTTTATTCACTCGTGGTTTTCTTTTCTGAATATGAGTAAAGAAAGAAAGACTCCTGGCCAAAGCTCACCAGTGTCTTTTGTTCCCTCGACTACCAGGGCCGCTGGTATTACAATCGAAAGTAGCCACAAGATTGATTTATTGTTTGATTCGAATCTTCTATTTAAATGGAGCAATAATAAATAAAATAAAATGCTATCAATGATTGTTTCAATAAAAATATAAATCTGTATCAAAATCATAATAAAATAAAACTGATTAAAAAAAATGATGTACAAAACTAAGAAAATTATATTAAATTATCAATAAAATAATAAGGAAGATATAATTTTGCTCGAATTCAGGGGAGGTTTAATAAATAATTTGTTAAAATATATTGTTTTTTATAATATTTTAAGTATCTTTATTATTGTTTCAGTTAATATGGGAAGCAAAACCAGAGCTGTCAAACTGGTCATTCCTGCCTTACATGTACTTCGCCCTTCATTGGCTTGCAATGTCACACTCTTGTTACAACCCCTTGATCTACTGCTGGCTCAACGCGAGGTTCAGATCCGCCTTCTGCGTCGCCCTCAACAGACTCTCCTGCAAGAAGAAGCCTCCGCAAGACCAGCTCCTACACAGGATCAACACGACGTGCACCACGTACATAACCATCAGCGCGAAGCAGCGGGGCAAGACTTCGTACCGTGAACAGAAGATTTAAACATATCAAAGTTCTAACTATTGTGTGTTCTCAGTATGAATCAATTAATTAATTAACGAAAAACTAACAAAAAAGAGAAGAAAAAAATTATTGTAAGATTCCAAAAACAAAGTCTCAAATTTCTCAAACGCCTGTAAATAATTAACCAATCAGCGCTCTTTAAACAAAAAAAAACCTCACAACCAAAATATACTTAAAGGCATATCACAATTAATTAATTAAAATTCAAAACTCCATTAAAAAAGGTAGTTCTATTATTAAAAATTACTCGTTTATTGTTTGAAATAAATATTTTAAAATAATATATATATATTTTTCCTGATACTTCACAATATGTGGTTTTAGGTCAAAATCAATCTATCTATCTTACCTTGAGGGACCCCATTCGTCTTGTGGTGTCCCACAAGGTTCTTCACTAACCACCACCCTAGTTGCTAGTTGCATACATTAATGATCTTCCTTTCTACATCTTTAATTCACAATAACATGTAAAAGCAGATGATTCCCGTAGTTACCTGTACTTCCAACTATCGTATTTTTTTTTTTTTTTTTTTTTTACTACTCTTCCTGGTCATTTTTGATACAACCTATTCTATTTATGATGGGGTGGGTCATGTTCTCATTTCTCGGATCACCACAGACATAAAAGTCGTCCCCACGAGGCCGGAAAGCGGGATTCAAACTGGCGCCGCTGCAGTCACGACCCAGCCAAAGTTTGCTCTTTAACTTGCTCAGCAACGAGCTACCCAAATTACTTCCTACCGATCTAATAAAAACCACAACAAATCTTCAAGACGATTTGAATTTAATTAGCCACTGTGTAATAGAAAACAAGCATAAACAGACCTACGCGGTCTATAAAACTAAAAATCTACGTTATGATTAATCTTATTGGAGTTATACTGAAGGATGACCGAGAAAATTCTGAGGTTGCAAGGGTTTTGTTCATATCGTGCGTTTTATTTAAATATTTTATTTCTGCGAGCAAATGCTAATAAAATAATGGCCATACAAGACCCTTATTCATTATGAATTGAAAGAGTTATCATTGCTGTTGCATATCTTAGTTATAAGTGAGCATCTCATTCAAAACAGTCACGACGGCCTGGCTTTTAAATGGTATTGTTATATCTAAATGTACAGGTTCCTTAAATTGAATCAATAGATTTTTTTTTTGTAATTCTGTAGCGTGGCGCAATCCTGTACTCGGGTGAATGCCTTTCAGATGGGGCTGCATCCTCCTGCATCTATCCAGTAAGGCCAACCTTCCTGGTCTACATCCGTGTGGGTGCCTCCTACTCCATCGGGCAACCTGGTACCTAGGTGGTGACATATCAGGCAGTTTTAATTGCTCAAGGTGAACCGTCCTCCTTTTCCGTGGTTCACTAAAACTTTCTATTGTGACAACGTTGTGTTGTCGAAGAATAATCACCCGACATGGGCCTTCCTAGCGTAGTACCTCCTTTCAACGATTAGTTCCTCATTTGTGGTATAAGGTGGTCCCAATTTTAATCCCTCCCCCCAATAACTTCTCTCAAATTGAGGTTATGGCGAGAAACCCTTTTCTGTTTTTTCCTCTCTATACGTCCCTGGACCTTCTCTCACAACTTCCGAACAGCGATATTTTGATTGACTATTTTTCCCTTCCTCCACCCCGATTGCTGTCCCTCGAAAGTCCCTGTGGTATCCTCGTAGACCGAAAAGTACTTCAAACGGCGAAAAACCCGTGACGGCGTGAATCGAATGATTGTAAGCCGCAACCGCCCTGATCATTGCCTCATCAGGCTCCAATCCCTTGTCCGCATTGTAAACTCGGAGGTGATCACTGAGGGTACTATGTAACTCTCGATCCTACCCCTACCTTTAGGGTGTCCCGGGTTGTTGTAATGCCATCTAACCTCGAGAAGTTTCATTTCCTCTCGGATTAGGTAATTATCAAACTCTCGCCCCCAAACTGGTCCAGCCCACCTCATCTGCATCCGTCCGGGTGCCTTCTCCTCCAGCCTGGTAAAGCCCTCCTTGTAAATGAACCCCTTGAAGAAGGGATAATTCTCTTCCATCAAACGGGGCAAGTCCGACTCTGCAAGGGCGAATATCCCGATTTTCCTCATTAATCTGACATGGTGTCCTCCCATGGTAGTGCAATCCCAAACGGCGATGGGTTCGATGTTCTTTCAAAAGCTTGGCAGCTTTCCTGGGAACCCACCGTGTCCTGTCAGGATCCGCGAGACTAATAATAAAGGAATACCCACCTCACTATCAGTGTTGAATGGACGGTGGGGAAGGACCCCCTCAGAGTAGAACCCTTCTTGCTTGTCAGGCATCATCCACTCGCCTCCAATCCATAGAAGACCATTGAAATAGGTTTCAATCGGCTCCCTAGAACCTATGTCCATATCCCAATCTTGTTCCTAAATAATAATCCCATAAAATTTTACCCAACCTTCAAACTTCGACCAGATATCTTTGCAAACAGCATTTCTAGACTCTGGTATCTCCCATCTTATCTTTTTCAGAAGAGACTAAATTACCTTCGCTACTTATTACCATTTGAAACCCGAAGTTTTACTAATCATCTCCATGATATTCCTCTACTATAAATACTCTTGGGGGGTGCATGGGGTTGCCACTGGTATATCTTCCGATTTTATAAAGAGTTGAAATGGCTTTATCCATTCTACCTTTGTATATATTTCCTGGCATCCTTCCTCTACCAAATTATCCATTCCGCCGTCCATTATACATTTCAGATCCAATTCAAAACCTCTTTTCTTTCGCATAGTATCCGTTCTCGGAATCATTCATTATCAGATCCACATACTTTTAGAATTCTTCATCCTTACTTTAATTTGCCATTTTGGAATCATATATTAACTCCCTCTCTTATTCAATCAGTTCTAAAAAAAAATTAAATTAATTTTCAACCACAAAACGCTGGCAGCTGAAGATCGAATTTTCATATCTTTCGTTATTTGAAAGAGTAATTTTCATTGGTTTTGCTTAATATTAGTTTAAACTGACCCTGGAGTTATCTATGAATTGTAATGTCTTAAAAAATAAAACGTGAGATAAAATTAGGAGGTTTCAGATAGCATCAACAGTTTGAAACAAATCTTTCTAGGTTGTTGATACATTACCTCTATTTTCCTTGAGTATAAGTTGAAATACTCATATCTTTAATTATCTGATCTTGTACTTTTCTGTTCTAATGAATCACTGATTTAGCAGAGCGTTGTTTATTAATTCTGACATTCTTGAATATTGATTTGAACATTGTTTTGGAATCTTTAAATATTTAAGATTCTTTTAATATTCAGGGGAAAAAAATAAGCCAGAATAATCCGATGTTTTTTTCAATTCCTAATGAACGGTTGAAGACTAATTGAAAAACTTCATGAATTAAAAATTAAAGATAAGATCTCAAACACTAAAATTCTTTTGAAGTCGCAGTTATTGGAATCACTAAATAATTATAAAATTATACTAAAAAAAATATTACAACACAATAAAATAATAAATAATTTTCATATATACGTAATTTATTACTTAGTAA
Source organism: Halyomorpha halys (assembly GCF_000696795.3). NCBI lineage: Eukaryota > Metazoa > Arthropoda > Insecta > Hemiptera > Pentatomidae > Halyomorpha > Halyomorpha halys. The sequence goes on from NW_027109908.1 coordinate 1,079,332, forward strand.
CGATTACATACAGCATTGTATTTCCTTATATGACTATTTATTACTGAGTAAGATTCATAAAATTAGGTTCTATAATTTTAATCAAGTTGGACGCCAAATTAATTTCTGAAAACTTATTACATAACAATAATACATATGTAAATAATTTGTACAAAAATGAGCTTAATTATTACTATTTCTAATTATCTGTAAATATTGAATTATAAACCAATGTATCTAACTTCCTGTAATATATCTTGATTTATGTAATTTTATATCTCATTCTATTGATCTTGAATGTGTTTTAATTTCATTCATCGCCATTAAAAATGTATTATTTACTAATTTTGCTAACTATAATAAAAAAATTATAAGCTTTACAAAATCAAAAATATTATTCTACAATTATATCTGTTATCAATATTTTAAATTTAAATCAACGCAAACCCTTCGAGTAGAACATAAATGGACTTACGCCACTTTCTAAATAAACGACTCATTCATAGAATAAGTATTCAGTAAAAAAAAAACATACCGTCAAGTTTAATGTAATCGTATGGTGTTTGTTAGACGATTCCTCCATGTTCCCATGTTGTCACTGAAAAAATCGAAAGACAAGTTCAGATGTCTGAATTTTCAGAATGAGAACTAAACCATATTTTGATTGTGTCATTGACAGCTATGACGTACGAGGTTATCTACATGTGACAAACCTATGCTAACCATAGTGGGGTCACGTTTTTCACATTGTGGGACCACCACTGAATGAAAAAAGTCAACGCCCCATGACGAAAAGTTCCCAGGTGGCAAAAAACCTGCGCATCAAACACCTGAGCAATGGGAGGCCCTGTACAATTGGAATTGTACCTTCCAAACTGATTTACATAAATCAAAGAAATTTCTGTATAATTATAACATTTTTTTTTTTATTTTAATTCTCTTCCTCCCCTCTCATTTTTACAGTCACACTCTTGACTTTTGATTGTATTTAGTATTAGTATTAATGTAGGGGATATCAAAACGCTTGTTCGCAGTTAAATCAAATTTTCTTCTTTTTTTTTTAATGCATTAAACGGTAGTCCGCAATTCTATGAGATGCTCGATTAATTGTTTTTATTTTAAACAAAAAATTATAATTTTTTTTTAAAGTTTCATTAATTTGAACAATAAACAAGATTTATATCAAAAAGAAATTTATCTTTTCTGCTTATATTTTTATAATTTTATATACACTTTTTTTCAGTTATTTTTAAATTAATTTTTATATTTATTATCTTTAATTACATCGTCTCTAAGTAATATAGCCACCTAAGTTCAGTTCTTTCATTGTCAAATATAAATAATTTAATTTTTTAGTTTATTTTTTACATATTCCATTTTCTAAAACTGCAAAAATACATGTCTTGTAAATATTATAAAATATAAATTGTAAATACTACCTGCGAATTATTTGTTAAAATAACTCTATTATTGATGTATATATTTCATGAATGGTAGTTCTCATTATATTTTCTTTTATATATTAACTAGTTTAGTATATTCAGAACTACTTTTCATCCTGAACAATAACCGAACAAATTTTTGATGAAAAGTTAATCCACACTGCTATTGTGTAGTTGGCGATATAATCTGCGTAGGCGACAAACGCATTATATAGTTTTCGCCAACTTCATCAGCAGTGTGAATCGAGAACAATATTGGTGAGAGTACTGCCCCTTGTGAAACAACAAACGTTAATGGAACGTGTTAGCATTATAATTTTCATACATGAAGTTGAAGTATAAATACAACGGGAGGAAATTATGCGATAACGTTAAATATAAGACTTATATCTAAAACCTAAATCTAAATATATATATATATATATATATATATATATATATATACAAGTTAGATCTTCCTTTGCCATGGGCTAGATATAAGGGGGTACATAGAACGAGGAGGGACCACTCCGCTAGGGTATACGATGTCGCACCTTTTCCAGAATTGCTATTGATAAATAAAAATAGATAAAGTCCTGTCAAAAATGGGTTCTAATAATACCTACTTGGAATGAAGGGGAATGATACTAGTTTACGGGAGGAGATGGTTGAAGAGATGGACAAGAGAAAGCATTTCAGGAATCTATTGTATAATTTACACGGATATAAGGGGGTAGCCAAAAAAAAACATGGTTAGATTAGTAAAATAATTTTTAATTAGGACCGTGTAAGATGCAAGTATTATTATTATAGATGTATTGATTTATTTGTATGAATATCATGTTTCAAGTTCACACCGGTGGATTTACTAACATAATTCTTCTCTCGCCTTTGGGCTCCCGTCCCTAGTCAGGGAACCGCTTCCTGAAGTCAATGCGCACATGATGAGGCTGGATTCTGGAGGGAAAAAAAATGATTTCTCGGAATCCAAGAATAAAATTGTCTTTCTTCTCTCTCATCTCACAGCGATCGCTGGAAAAAACTGTTTTAAAATTTAATATTGGCCACAAGGGGCTAATTATGTTTATGTTAATATTAAGTATATGCTTGTACTGCGGAGAGAAAAGGGTCCTGTACTTGTTCGTATCTTTCGTTTTCTAAACGAAACATTCTCAATAATTCATGACATATTTCATTCATATAAATGTATATAAATGTCTGTATATATTATACATGTATAGTTTCAAATCACATGGTTCTGAATTCATAACTCTTACAAAATGAAATGAAAATTTTTTTCTTAATTGTATTTGTCATTTCCCTTTGATCCAATAGAATTTTTCTCTTTTTTAAAGCTGAAATAAGTAATTTGTATTTTGTTTATATACCTAATTTAAAAATAAAATTAATGACTTACTGTAACTTTGTCTTACTGCAACTAGTGCATCTAAGATGAGTTGGCTTGTGGATAAAGGGAGGGGAGAGATGCGACAAACGTTCTCCCGACAGCCCCCACGCTTTAGTCTTCTCTTACACTAGGCCTTTTCCAATAGCCACTTCTAACTGTGTAGTACGTTTTTTTCCCTACCAATAGAAATTGTTGCACTAACTGATTCACAACAAATTTAAACTTAAAAAGAGGTATTTTTTCTCTGAACATAATAATTATCAAATCTCAAAAATTACTTTTGGAAGATAGTGCATTCTTGAATAGCAAGTCAGAACAGAAATATAATATATTTGCCGACAAAGTAAAACAAGAATCAATAAGAAACAGTCACAATCAAAGATAAAATATAACCTAAAGAAAAGTGTAACGTCCCGTATTCCTAACTTAGGATTCCAAGAATGGGAAGCGGGGGAGGGGGGAAGGAGGGAGTATTCCATGTACCTACCCAATCCCGAACTGGTTGGGCGTTACCAAGTTCAACGCTGCCTCATGGGACAAACTTTTTAAGTTCGTTCCCGGTAGGAGGGTTTTTTTTTACGGTGTGGAGGGGAGAAGGGGCTAGAGTGGGGATAGCGGGAGTTCCCTTCCCGTACAGGTAAATCATCTCAGACGAACTATACTTACAAAAAGGTTTCTACTAAAGTATATGAATATATTCTTGTTTTAGTAAGATTAAATTATTTTTTCATGTATATAAAAAAATTAACTGGTTTTCTTATCATTTAAATACAGAATGTGAGTTTAGTTACTAGTAAGTAAAACAAAGAAAGGAACTTTATTTTTCTTTGCCCTTAATTTGTATTTATAATACTTTCATTTCAAAAATGCTTCTGATAAATAAACAATACAAAATATTTTTAAAAAAAAATTGATTATTCACATTCGTTAATTAAATACAGTGGTATTTGATTATGATTTTTTTAAATAACATTATTTCATCATTAATATTAAGCTGATAAAATGAAATATCTTTATTGTGAAAAAAATAGAGGATAATAAGATGCTTTGAAAAAAAAAAAGTAAAACATTTTATTTCTTACAAAAAAAAAAAATAAATAATAATAAAATAACAGTTTTAGTCAAATGGAAGGTTTTTCTTCTTTATGTCATATAAATTCATCATCATTAATGGCTGTGATTTCTAATATTAAAATTAATGTAATTTAAAAATGCTAACTAGATATTCATTTGAAAAATGTTACTTTAAAATGGAAAATAACTTCATAAATGCAGTGTAACACTAATACGACTATTGATAAGTCATCAAAAATAAAATTATCTACGCCACTAAAATTTGTAAATAAAACTTGTAAAATTTAATACAACATATTATCTTTAACGTTAAGTATTTGGTGTTATGATGAATTCCTATCTTCGATGTTGTTAGTAGAATTGTTAAAATTGTTAATCTTCATACGTGTGAATGGTTTGCTAGCTGATTTATTTTCTCAAAACAATTAATCAGTTCCATATTCGTTCATTAGTTCAGACTAACATAACTTACTTCTCTTTACGAGAAGAAAGATACATAAAAAGTTATTAGCGCCATCTTTTGAATTTCATCAAAATTGACGTAAACAAATCCAAATCAGGCAACTCATTTATATTTTTTTTAATAGCATTAATAGGAAAATTAATAAATTAATCATGTTTATAATAAATAAAAATAATTATAAGAAAATTGGGTGAGAAGCCAATCCGTACAAGTGATAATGTAGTGAATTAAATGTTTATTTATGAATGAACCATAACTACAAATTGTATTCATGGCAATTTAGGACAATGTATTGTCCAGCTCTGCCTATGCATGGAACAAATTTATTTTCCAGTATAGACAGAATTGTGGTATTGTCTATAATAAAGTGCGAATTTCGCTCAAGCTATAAAGAAAAAAAAATCATTTTCATAAAATTTTTGCTTGTTACGGCTTCTCTATCCCTCTAATGATTTATTGATGTTTATTTATCAACATGTATTTATAATAATATATTAGAATATATTTGTGTTTATTTACCAACATGTATTTATAATAATATATTTGTGTTTATTTATTGTTTTCAGAAGAAAAACAAATGTTAAAAAAATTGTTTTAAAAATTCCTTAAGTTATAAATGTCAATTTTTTAATATAATTGGGTTATTGACGCAGCCTGTGCTAAGTGCGTGAAACTCTTGAACTTCTTTTGTCATACCATTGCTAAATATGGCCGATACTAAACTTCAGTCCAAAAACTACTAAAACTTTTACTATTTCCGTTTTGCAGCAGTGTTTAGCATTTATTTTTTATTTAAATGTTAATTTTTGTTATAACCGAAAAGAATTTTTAACAATTTAGCAGTTTATCACAGTGGGATCGTTAAATCAAAATATAGGGATACATCATTTCGCTTTTAGCACGAGTTGTACTAATAACCCTCCAAACATAAATTTGTTAATAATTTAATGTAAATATAGATCATAGTTATGTTTTCCAGTCTCGTTTTTAGAACATCTTTTTTTTTTAAATGTCTACATAATTTTAATTAAATTAAAGTTGTCTTGAAGATTTGAAGAAAAAAATTAAAATTATGTAAATTTCCAATCATGCTACTTTTAAATATCTTAATGGAAAAGTGGATGGAAGAACCATTTATCAAAATTAATATTATATTATATATCGACATCCGAATTAATTAAATAAAATGTTTTTTATATCTACTAAGATTTTGTTTTTAAATGGTGATATTTGTAGCTTTTTTTCTACGAGGTTCAAAACTATCATCAAATAGGATTGAAAACAATTTGATAAATAAAAAATCTTCGTGTATAACTTTAAACCTTTAGTCACATAAATAAATTGTTCTAGATATTATAGTTATATAAAAAACAATAAGCATTATTTTTTGTTGGTCAACAAAGGCAGTAATAATGAATACCACGTGGTTTCCTCGATATTCGTTTTATGCCAGGAATTAAATCAATTATCTATGGTTAAAAATAAAGCCATACTAAAGCAATCCGAAAGAAACAATGTTAAAACTATTTCGTTTAAATTATTCTTTAATATGTATGATTTTTACTAGGTTGGTGCATATGAATGGTTTATGCATTTTTTTCCATGCAAATATTTCTCTTCCTGTTTTCGTTATGCTTTTGTTTTTTGGCATAACCTCGTTTCTAGTAGAACTGTCCAGAGTCACATTTCAACAAAGGCGGTTTTCTCATAAGTGTCTTTTTTTGTTATTTGTTTTGAATTTTGTACAAATATGAATCCATTTATATTCGTGTAATATTTTTGTATGAGTATAAACTTGGTAATAATGCTGCAAAAGCTGGACGGAATATAAACCGATACTGTTAAAGATCTAAAAGAGCAGCGTTGGTTTGAAAAATTTCGGTTTGGTGATTTTTAACTACATCGTACAAAACAATTGCGAAATTAAATGAATTGAAATATAGATTTTTTCAGCAGCCAGCCTAATCACCGGATCTCTCCCCAACCAACTTTCATTTTTTTAAACATTTGGATCTGTTTTTACGGGCTAAGCAGTATAAAAATGAATACAATAAAAGACAGCATGAAAAATTCAATATGTGAATTTATTGATTCTAAAGATAAAAATTCTTTTAAGACAGGCAACTATGCTTTGAAATCCCGTTGGGAAAAGTGTATTGAAGGGAATAGAATATATTTTGACAAAATAAACAGCTTGTGAAAAAGATATGCAGTTTTATAAATTCACTTTAAAATGCACCAATATAATATTTTTAAATTATAAATTTTGATAAACCACATCTAAAGAAAGATACAATAATTACTTCTCTATTTTTAACTGAATAAAATTTATCTAATGTATAATCATTGTGGAAAATTTAATTCTCCGAAATTAGTCAATTCAATACTTTTTTTGAAAAGAGACTTCATAACCGACTTTCTACACCTTAATAAAAAAAAATTATATGGAATGATTTCGTGACGCGAGATGAAACGGATGTAGTGGGGGTAGGAGGGAGAGTTCAATTCTAGCAGGAAAATTTTTATATTGTAATAGGAGAGTAGGAGCTCAGAATAGTTAACTATTCGATTTAGTGAGATCTTTTTATTCCATAGTCCCCTATCACAATATAAAAACAATTCCTGATAGAATTTGCCTAAAAAAGTAATTTTCTATTCTAATTAACATGGAACTAATATTTTATGCCTTAAGAGAGAACTTATGATCACTTTTTTTAAATTTACCAATAATTTTTTCTTCTGATATCTGAAACAGAGCCATGCTTTATTCGAAAAATAAAATCAATATTTGGCCAAGCACTAATGAACAAGTAATAGAATATGAGATTAGCAATAAAAGTTAGGTTAATTTTAATATAAAATTACATTCTGATGAATTTACCAGTTTTTAAATCTGCAAAAAGAAATGGTATAATCTTTTGTATATTATTACACCATTATAGTCTTATATTTTACCGTTAACTTATCATTACTGCGATGATAATATCATTGAAGTGAAACTTTTTTGAGACATTTTATAACTGAAGAAAAAATAATTATAGAATTAAATTGATTTCTCGATGCAAGATAAAATGAAGCGGTGGTGGTGGGGGAGAGAAGACGCTGGTCAATCCGAGTACAAAGGTTTGATATTGTGACAGGAGAGCAGGAGCTTACAGAAGCTTAACAATCCCGGCAGTTGCTTGTAGTTTAAGTAATGTAGTGCGTGATTGAGTGAGCTTCTGTTAATTTATTCTCTCCTATTACAATTGGAAAAAATTGACTTAGGAAATGGCTGTTCTTCAATTATTATCATTATTATTCTGTAATTTAATATTTTCTGTCTTAAGGAGAGAATGCATGATCATTGTTAATAACATTATAAAATATTATTTGATTTCCATTTTTACTTCTGTCGGCTAATCTCAAGACTGTCATGCCTCGATTATTCGTTTATTTACGATATTTTTATTATTATTAAAATACTGCATATGATATTACTATAGCTCTATAATATCTATTCATTATTACAAAATTTTTACGATTGAGAAGATCTTAATTCCTCATAACCGTTTACTTGGTCACACATATTAATTGGTTAAATTTATTTCCTATATTATACATTTATGTATTTAGTAGTTAAAGGATTGTTGTAGGATGGCAAATATATTTTTTTCGAACAGTAAAAAAATTTAATAATTTTTTTTTCTGTATCAAGTAATCAATGTTGATAACAGATCACAATGTGGTGGGCGCATGCGTATAATTTCTCACACATGCGCCTAGCAGTTGGATGATAGTTTTGAATCGTCCCGAAAGGAGCTTTATATTATTCACTTCAGTAATTACTAGCAAGTATCCCTTTTCAATAAAATGTATAAATCATTCAATAAAAAACAATATTTAGTATAAATTAGTAGTAACTTCAACTGTAAAGCCATGTTTGCTCAGTAACTAGACTGTATACTTTCTAGTATTGTACTATAAGCTTTGTATGTAGAAAATATCAATATCAAAACAACCTATTATGTAAATGTATATGTATAGAATAAAAAATCATACTAAAACATAATAAAATTAAGACAAGTTTAATATTATTTGATTTGTTTTTTTGACTCTTTATCAAATGTAGCATTTAGATCTCTGATTGATGTAATTAAACTAAGTCACATATGATTTATTAAAAATATATATTTCTGACATGTATATACCTATGTGAGTGTATTTTCAAAAGCGGTAAATGTGAAAATATATTATGTATAAATGTTTACTTAATATAACCTATTCTCCTGTTATTATACTTTTAATGTTTATGGATTTAACATTTTATTCCAGAACATTCCATTTAAAAGCTCCACGTAAGTTATATAAAGTTATAGGGAATTAAAAATTAGTCATTTCACTAACTTCAGGACTAAAAATTGCTATATTCCTCATTAAAATTAACTTGCTCTATAGTTATAACTATTTCGGGCTAGGAATACTGAAATAAGCTTCACATTTATGAACACGACTACACAGTAATGCTAGTATAGTTAATAATAACGCTGGGTTCGACAATAGAACAGTACATAATATTTGAAATTTAATCCAATATAATTGTAATGCATTATACAAACAAGTAGTTTTTTTTTATTATCGTAAAGTTTATAAGATTTAAATTTCTCAAGAATGCATAATTAAAAGAATTTAAAATTGAATAGTTAATTATAAGCATACATTTAGATGTTTAGATTTAATAAAACTTAAGTATACTGGAAGAAGATAAATGACCATAGTGGCCATAAAGGTATCAAAATAGTAAAAGAAAGCTATTTATTGTTAATAAGAATAAATCAACGCTTCACGCCACTTTGAAGGGCTTCGTAAGGGATAAATGAAAAACGAGAAATAAGCATTGTAAGAATTTACAAAACATTAAAATTAATTTAAAAGTAAAATTCTTGATGCTCCTTATTACGATACAAGTAAACTCATCGGACCTTCTAATTTAAATTAATGCCTATGTACTGCTCGGGAGTCTTTCTTGATGTAGAACAGGCTTTTGATCGAGTCTGGCACCCAAGACTGCTATACAAGATCCGTAAATTCCTACCCCCTATATACTTCCTCATTATCCGTTCTTATCTCTGAGATAGGTTATTTCAAGTGAATCACAACAACGCTTATTCATCCCTGTTTCCTAAGTATGCTGGTGTACCTCAGGGTAGTATCCTTGGTCCTATTCTTTATACAGTTTTTACAGCTGACATCCCAATCCATCCTAACACTATTCTCACCACGTATGCCCATGACATATGCCTATTGTCAGTGAATAATGATCCTTCCATTGTATCCCCAACCCTCCAAACCCACATCACCACCCTCGAAGCATGGTGCCAAAACTGGAGGATTAAAATAAATTCCAATAAATCCCACCAAATCTCATTTACCCTTCGTCGTAAACCTTCATCTCGGCCCACAGTATCTTTTAATAATACCCCACTTATTCCTGTTGAACAAATCCATTACTTTGGACTAAATCTGGACAAACAACTGACATGGAATCCTCATACAAGACAGGAAACTGCTCGTCGATTTCACTATTACAACATTTACTACACAAAAGGTACAAACTTCCAATCCATTAAAAGACTGATCTACGCCGACATCATAGAGTGAAATACGAGTTAATGAAGCACCTAAAAGAAAGAGATTTTGCCTGCTTTGACGAGGTCTACTGTGTAGATACGGATGGATCCACAAGATATGCGGATATTGTTGCTTTCCCTAAGAAGGGGAAGGCGGCAATTATTCTGGATCCCACCGTGAGATATGAAAATAACGACCTTGACCAGGCAAATAAGG
>NW_027109908.1:1089587-1103724 GCF_000696795.3 Halyomorpha halys
TCATGGAGGAGCTCGGGGTCGATGTCCAGGACGTGGCTAGGTTGACAGAAAATATAATACTTGACTCCCTGGGAATCATACACCACCACATGCATGGAAATTAATGAGTATGGGAGTTTATCCAGAAGTGGGATGGCATGCATCGCATATCTTATTTGTTGTTTTAGTTATTATTTTAATATTTGTTATATAGAGGAATTTGTTGATCAAATGAAATATGGGTTGTGAAATAGAATGGAAAGAAGAAAAAAGGAATAAATCAAAAAACTTGTAGTTAGTTTGTAGACTGGTATTAATTGTAAAAGAAAACTGTGGAAGAAAAAAAATGTTATCATCTATTATATTATATCATGTAAAAATATGTAACTTATATTTGTCCTGTCACGGATTGATCAGTATGCTGTGTAATGTAGCAACCCGATGTATTTGGGCAGCATGAATGAATAAGTTCTTTCTCTCTGTTATAAGGACTATCTGGATATACGGATTTGAGCTATGGGGATCCACTAAACCATCGCATTCCTCTCGAATCGAATTCTTTAATTCCAAAATCCTTCGTAAAATCCTTGATGTTCCTTACTTTGTCACAAATCAAATCATCCATCAGGACCTCAATGTCCCATATGTTGCCGATTTGGCCAGAACCAGCCAACCAGACCAGAATGTTTAAAATACCATCAATGGGTGGTTCCTTCCAAGATTTTCAAGTGTAAATAAAACATTCCACATATTTACTTATTGTATTTATTATTTTGTACAGATGTAAATTACATTAAATAAATAGCTAAAAAAAATTAAAAGAAATAATTTAGGAATTTTTATAATATATAGATAGGTAAAATGACAGAATCATCAAATTCCTTGTCTAATATTACATTTTTTTCAGTCCAAAATCCTTCGTAAAATCCTTAATGATCCTGACTTTGTCACAAATCAAGTCATCCACCAGGATCTCAATGTCCCATATGTAGCCGATTTGGACAGAACTCAAGAGGCCATCTTCCATTAAAAATATATATATATATTTAAGTTTAAAAAAAATACTATTACAACATTTACTTGACACCACAACTTCCAACTTCCCAACCACCAAAACCAACTCGTCTCTAACCTGGCTTCTTCATTACCTTATAATCCTCTGAGACGTCTGAAAAGAAGATGGTCTCGAGATCTTCCAGAGGCATACTCCTCTAGAAATGTTATTGAAGTTCTATCAATGTATATATTATCCACATGTTTGTATCATGTCATTATATATCTTACAGCAAATTTACTTGATGTATATATTTTCATACAGTTGTAAAATAAAAATAAAACAAATATTTAAAAAAAAACACTAAGGAAATACCCTTAATTAATATATTTAAAGTGTATTATAATTAAAATGTAAGATAGCAGAAATAAGCTATGGGGCTCCCCTAAACCATCGAATTCCTCTCGAATCCAATCCTTACAATCCAAAATCCTTAATGCTCCTTACTTTGTCACAAATCAAATCATCCATCAGGACCTCAATGTCCCATATGTTGCCGATTTGGCCAGAACCAGATACCAATCCTTCCATGATAAATTTCCCAACCACCCAAACAAACTCGTCTCTAACCTGGCTTCTTCGTTACCTATCAATTTATATATATTAATAAGGCGTCTGAAAAGAAGATGGCTCGAAATCTTCCAGAGGCATAATCCTCTAGAAAAATAGGAGCTGAAATATGTCGGTACTTAATAACCTGAAAGTCTATTTTAGTAAAAAAGTTGGTTTTACATCCCAATTTTTATGATTCGTATAACTTCCCCTTACTATCATACAATATATTATATATTATATATATATAAGTAAAGTTAGAAGTATTTCGTTAAAAGAGGAATTAAACATAAAATGCTACTTGCGAAGAGGCGATAGTTACAACCTAGATGCTTCGGTCCATGGGGCAGCATTAATTCGCATTAGAGACCAGATGGACAGTTCGGGATGGACTATTCTCTCTCTAGCTTTGTCAATCTGAATTATCTATATCGGGAATTACAGTGAGATTGATCATTCAGCTGTTCTCAATCTATTCGATATCCTCTTGTTTAACTCATTTTAATATGACAGTTCTCACTTACACATTAAAAAATTACTAAATAACCAAAAAAAGTACCCAAATATAATACATTTTTTAACGTAAATATAGTCACAAAAAGTATATATGTATATTATTGTGATATTTTAAGTCTATTTTTAAATTAAAAACTAAAAATATTAACTATTATTATAAGAAGAACAGACATTAGGATTTGAACAATTAAAATAAATATTATTAACAGTAAAAGAAAAAAATATTAATATTAATCGTGTTTAGAAAACATAATTATTTTAATGATAAAAAATAAACTTAATGATACAGATAGATAAACCTATATTCACCTGCTGATACAGATAGATAAATCATACACACCTGCTGATACAGATAGATAAACCTATATACACCTGATGATACAGATAGATAAACCTATATACACCTGCTGATATAGATTGATAAACCTTTATACACCTGATGATACAGATAGATAAATCATATACACCTGCTGATACAGATAGATAAATCATACACACCTGCTGATACAGACAGATAAACCTATATACACCTATGGTACAGATAGATAAACCTTTATACATCTGATGATACAGATAGATAAACTTATATACACCTGCTGATAGAGATTGATAAACCTTTATACACCTGAGGATACAGATAGATAAATCATACACACCTGCTGATACAGATAGATAAATCTATATACACCTGCTGATACAGATAGATAAACATTTATACACCTGATGATACAGATAGATAAACCTATACATACCTTCTAACAAAGATAAATAAACCTATATACACCTGCTGAAACAGACTGATAAACCCTTATACACCTGAAGATACATATAGATAAGCCTTTATACACCTGATGATACAGATAGATAAATCATACACACCTACTGATACAGATAGATAAACCTATATACACCTTCTGATACAGATAGATAAACCTATATACACCTGCTGATACAGATAGATAAACCTATACACACCTGCTGATACAGTTAGGTAAACCTTTATACACCTGATGATACAGATTGATAAACCTTTATATACCTGATGATACAGATTGATAAACCTTTATATACCTGATGATACAGATAGGTAAACCTATATATATCTGCTGATACAGATAGGTAAACCTACATACACAGACTACATTCTTATCGAAAGTTATTAGTACCTTGTCTAGTCCCTTCAGAACTCCGAACACTTCCCATCAGCTCAAGACCTGATTTCTCGCCGCACGACCAGCTTTTGCACAAGCCTACCATCTCCAATCTCCAAGCAGAATACTCCACCAAACGAGCTCAAGGCCATTGCTTTGGAAACATTTCAGATCTAATTTCTAGAGAAAAAATGGCTGCATATGGTGTACTCAGTTTCAAGATATATTACCGCACCAGTTGGTTGCCTTGCTAGAAACTTTGATGAGGGGAAATGCATGCTCTGGACATGTTAATAGATGAGAATATCCCAAGAGCCGTTTTTCACATTGACTTACTGGCTGCCGTTGTCAGCCTTAGCAACATCGGTCCGACAAATTCAAATGAAGGTTTGGAGGGAAGACGACTTCAGGGCCCTCGTTCGTAAAAAGGGCAAACTAATGATATTAGGCTTGTCGATTTAACTTAATACAATTACACTGAGTTGTACAATAGTAACTTGTACTTTAGTACTTTTTAACTCCTGTAATATCACTAATAGTCCTCCCTATTATGAAAAATATAAGTATTAGTGTAATTACCACTTTGTTTCTATTCTTGTATTTTGAACTAATACTATTAGCTTTCATTATGAAACAGGGCCCAGGGTGCATAAGGTCCACTACCGTAGTTCTGCAATGGACACTTATACACGTTGGAATCTGGGGAAATGAACGGGCCGATACCTTAGCCAAAGAAGGATCCCAGATGCACATGCCTTATACTACTTATAGTACAAGAGCCCAAGAGAAGAAAAAAGGCAGTTATCTCGCCCCAATTTTTGATTACTTTAATGAAAACTATGTATAATTACTAGTCAAAATTGATGAGTCTGCCAAGTAGAGGGAATAAAAAATGGCGGCTGTTTTAAAGTGATAAAAAAAACTAAATTTTTCATTCTCTATATCTCAAAAAGTAGGAACAATACATGAAAACCTCATTTAAAGAAGAGAAAATTTTCTAAAATATGAGCCCTAACAGAGTTATTTACGTTAAATAGTTTTCGAGATATAGCTTTTCAAAAAGCAACATTTCATAAAAATGTTTTATGGGATGTACTGAAAGATAGTGTTAGTGAATTTATTTAGAAAAACCTATATCTCAAAAACCATTTGACGTACAGATGTCTATTAGCTCTCAAATTAAAGCTAGTTTAATGAGCTATAAAGTATTTTATGATGTTTATCTTCGTAGGAGAAATAGTTTACATGAAATTCACTAAAATATATTGATTTATAGTTGTTCGGACAAATTTTCATTTGCTAAATCTATATTCATATGTGAATGTCATAAAAACTACTACCCCTACGAAGATAAGTGTCATAAACTACTTTATAGTAAGTTAAATTTTCTTTATTTTGAGTATTGGCAGACATATGTGCGTCTTATGGATCTAGAGATATACTTTTTCAAAAATCCAAGATTTTATACGAACAACTAGAAATTAACATTTTATTAGTTATTTTGTCAAATATCATAAAAACTACTACTCCAACAAAGATAAACATAAATAACTATTTTGTAGTAAATTTAACTAGCTTTAATTTGAGCGCTGGCAAACATTTGTACGTCTAATGGTTTCTGAAATGAAGTTTTTATAATTCAAACTTATTGTCCGAAGAACTATAAATCAATTTATGTTAGCAAATATCATGAAAACTACTATTCCTACGACGGTAAAAGTCATAAACTAATTTATAGACCAAGAAACTACTAATCTTTCAGTAGATTTTTAAGAAATGTTGCTTTTTAAAAAGATATATCTCGAGAACTATTGGACGTAAATAGCTCTTTTAGGGCTAATATTACAGCAAATTTACTCTTCTTTAAATTTTTAAGTAAATTAAAATGAAAACTAAGTTCTCTTAGATTTTCTAGTGTTGTTGGTAGTTTTTAAGATATAGAGCTCCAAATGGAAAATTAATGCTTTTTTTAAGGTTTTGAACAGCCGTCATTTTTTATTCACCCTACCTATACTTGGCAGACTCATCAATTTTGACTAGTAATTATACATAGTTTTCAATTAAGTAATCAAAAATTGGGGTGAGATAATTGCCTTTTTTGTCTTCCTTGCTCTTGTACGATTACGCACCCACCAGTTTTGCTGCGGCTAAAAGCCTTATCGATCAGAAATAAGCTGTAACAAATTTATCAGGAATGTGCAGAAGGGAAGCAGTGACTGCATACCGCCTGACCTTCCCCT
This sequence comes from Halyomorpha halys, assembly GCF_000696795.3. NCBI lineage: Eukaryota > Metazoa > Arthropoda > Insecta > Hemiptera > Pentatomidae > Halyomorpha > Halyomorpha halys. The sequence goes on from NW_027109908.1 coordinate 1,095,080, forward strand.
CCGCGTATCGGTTGCCGCTTTTAGAGCAATTCTTGGGTAAAATAAGACTAAACTTTTTTTCCAGTTTTAAGCAACAAACACGACTATATGCTTAGCTAGGTGTGTCAGCAATCATATATACATAGGTAAAGAGAAGCTTGGTGAAAAAAAAATATATATGTTTTGAAAAATTACAGAAAAATATAAAATTCTAAAATAATATTAATAATAATTGAATGGAATATGGTCCGGGTGCGGTAAAAAAAAACTCAAATAGTAGATAATTATACTATTTTATTGAGCCAACGTTTCGCCCCACGTTGCAGGGCTTCGTAAGGGCTGTTTTGACGGCAGTCACTGCTGTATATCTGTATCAGCAGGTGTGTATAGATTTATCTATCTATTGTAACAACCTTTAATTTTTCTTATTATATCTTACTTTTTTACATTTTATACCCCGGTTATTTTACACTTATGTTTTTTTCTCTTTTTTTCCTTTTTGTAACTATAGTGTTTGTATCTTTTTTAGCCTTGACGAAGCCCTGCAACATGGGGCGAAACGTTGGCTAAATAAAATAGTATAATTATCAACTTTTTGAGTTTTTTTTTACCGCACCCGGACAATATTCCATTCATCGATACACACAGTCAATCAATAATCTTCCAATATTAATAATAATGTGAATTTTAACGACCCAAGAAGGGTTATGGGCTCCTTTGTAAGGAAGTACTGTTTTCAGAACAATGGTTATGCAAGAAGCTATTTTTTTCAAGATTACACTCAACCGCCTGATTTTTCGCGTAGGGTTCCGACTTTATGAGACTGGACCCTCTAGGTGGGTTCCATAACTCACAGGATTGACTCAAGGCTACAGTGCAATAGAAAAAAAGTACCTGGCACAGCCCGGGTCCTTAGAGTTAATAGCATAGTGCCTTGCCACTTTGCTACCGCGTTCCCCCCAACAATAATTACTTTCTAATGTAGCATTTCATATTTTATAGTAATGTAATGTCGGTAAAGTTCGCTTATAATGCTATGTTATTAATAGATATTAAAAATCAAAAAAGTAGATAACATTTAATAGTACTGGCGGGTGAAAGACATATAACTATTTATTGTCATACTATTGTGTAAATAAGACAAGACATATTAATAATAGCGAACTAAAATAAACAAATGAAGACAGTCGTAAATGTGGACGAAAAATTTTATTGTAAAATCTTTTTTACAGATTTAAAATTCAAATGATACGTTCCTGGATGACTTTGGCTTCTTCCGACAGACGGGAAGTTTAGTTCTATGGTTGAGCTCGTAGTCGCATGCTGAGTATGCCATCCCCAATCCAAAGCCAACTCCGAGCAAGAATGCCCACCGCTTCCCTTTAATAAAGGGAACATTAATTTAATTAAAACATTAATTTTGAGACACCATAAATTAAAATCTTTGTATTAAATTATCCATTATGGTTTCTATAAAACTAAGTAACATAGGCATTCATAACCGTCTGAGTCATGCTCTTCCAAAGACAGTTTCTGTCTACAGAATCATAGGATGCTTTGAAATCGACAAATAAGGATTACACATCATGATCTACCATCGTTTTTCGTACTTCTTTCAGGATGAAGATCTTAAGATAACGTGCTCTTTTCTCTTGTGAATCCTACTTGGTTGTCACCTATTATATTGTCGTTATATCGAGATTAGTTAAGCTTGACAGCGATTTGTCAAGTGTAAACACTGTAAAAATAAGCACTGATAAATAACTTTTTACTTATCTGTTTTCTTTATTGACCACACCCACACCCTCATCTTCTCTTAATATATAATCCACGATTAACCATTAACTCATCGTAATAGCTACCCTAAGGCAATTCAATAGAATTTTCATCTTCATTGTTTTTCCCCACTTTGACTATAGCTGCCTGGTATATGGTGGACTCTCGGGTAATCTCGAATCTAAACTTAAACGTCTTATGAATTGCCCAGTACGATTTATTTTCGGGAACACCTTTGATACCCACATAATCCAGTATTTTGCCGAGCTGAAGTGATTCTATCCATCTTTCCGATACCAGTATTTCCTTTCTATTCCAATTAATTAGTACTCAACACGCCTCCTAGATCCTAGAAAACCTGCAATTCGAATTCTCTGTACCATCCCGTACTACCAGGTTCCGTTTATCTGACATATACCCACCACCTCACCGAACTGCTACTTTTGATAAATTATTTTTCACCCGAACTGCATATCACTGGAACTCCATTCCCTCTAACATACCTCAAGTATCAAACCTTCTCTCGTTTAAAAATCTTCTATTTAACTACCTTTTACTTCACCAATCTTATCCGATATTATAATAGTACAGATAATTTGTAACTACATTTTTGTTTTGTTTTTTATGTATTTAAATCAGTTAGTTTTTTTAATTAATTAATTTTTTTTCTTCTATATATTTAAAATTATTCATATACAATTTTAATATAAGTTATAATTAAGTGTGGTAATACTGTTGTTTTGCCAATATATGTAATTGTAAAATTAAAATTACCTTTATAATTGTTCTAAAGAGACCTAGTTCCAGAATAATAAACTATTTTTCATTTCATTTCATTATTAGTTTGTACTAAATTATGAAACATGGTACAAGTAGAAACTTGCAATAATTTTGTGAAAATTAACTAATGAAAATATTACTCTAAAAAGGTTGGGCATATTTATTTTTAATTAAACCTTATTTTTTGAAAGAAAAAAAAAACTACCTAATAAAATTATGAGGCCTTGAATTCTTTATAGATGCATTCTTCTCGTCTCTCTTTGATTTAGTTCTAGATTTAAATTTACTTTTTCCTGCATTAATAACCTTGGCTCATTTTCCTTTTTTTCTTTCCTCTTATTTTCCTTTCCTTTTTTTTTCCTTTCCTCTTATTTTCCTTTCCTTTTTTTTCCTTTCCTCTTATTTTTCTTTCCTTTTTTTTACTTTCCTGCTGGAAAAACCTTTAATCTCCCGCCTACTTTATCTTTTTTTAACATTCTACTAAAGTCTCTTGAACAAATTCCAGGACTCTATCTCGAAAAGATACTTACTTGAAATCCCTATATTAAAAGAAACTGCTATTAGGTTCCAATTACTACAACACCTACTTAACCAACCCCCAAAACTTCCCACTTACTGAAAGTACTCTTATACACTGTGATAATCAGACCTATCTAGACATAAGGAATTGACCTTCGGGGCTCCATCAAACTATTAAATTTCTTCCTACCCAATCCTTATATAATCCAAAATCTTTCTTAAATGCTCTTTATTACGTCACAAATAAACTCATTCATAAAAAAATCAACATCCCATTTGTTGCTGGTTTGGCCAGAAATAGATACACCTCTTTTCATTCAAAAATCCTTACCCACCCAAACCCAGAAGTTTTTAATCTCCCATTCTTAACAATTCCTGATAATATTCCAAGGCGTCTGAAAATAAGATGGTCATGGGATGTTCTCATTTAAAACAAGCACCACAATTGGGTGGTTCCTTCCTAAGATTATCATGTGTTCTAAAACATTTATCACATTTACTTATTGTATTTTTTTTCCTACAGTTGTATTCCAATAATAAATTTTAAAGAAAGTTCCTCTGCATATAATAGCTGAACATAAGCATCGTAATCTGTAACGCGGGTAATGAAATCTGATTTTTGTGTAATTGAATCTTTTGTTCCCTGGCTCTGAATTTCGCCAAACCTCGACAGACAGTCAAATAACACCAATTTCATATTGCACAAAATTGCTCGTTTCGTGTTTTCAAGCACAAATTAAATGAATGACTCATTTTGGGTAAAATCCAACGTTTTTTATTTTGATTTATTGCTTGTACTAATTTTTTCTTAGCATGCATGCCAATAGCCATATATTTATTTTAATATCATTTTATTATTTTTGAATTATTTATTATTAATAGCCGAATTAAATATAACAAAAAAAAAATAGAACAAGTAAACACAAGATGCGAATGTTCTTGGAATAGTTTTGACCACTGCGTTCGCGTAACAATGAAAAACTCTCCCAAGAATAAGCTAGTTATTGTTTTAGCTCGCATTCTCTCTCCACCTTTAAACCTTTGTTATTCCTTCTGTCATTTTTGCAGTTAATTTAAAACTTTGAACAAAAGTGAATATACCAATTATTTTTAATCAAACTTTTTAAAGTTATTCTGCATTGACTTATTAGTTGTAAGGTTTTTATTTAATGCTATCTTTGTATTTAAATAAACAATTGAAAAACTATGCGAAATAACACGCTATGACAAATATTAGGTGATATTAAAAAGTAAATTCACTTTAAAGAATTATTCTTTCCTACATAGATCCTTGCACATTTTTCTAAAACCTAAAATTGGGAAATTGGATTTCTTCTTCTTTCTTTTCATCCTCCCTAAGTGTCTTTCAGCGTGGAGGAGCTTCTAATCACTTGGTCCACACATCTCGGTCCATGGCAAGCATCTTCATCTGTGCCAGCGTTTATCCTCTTTCCAGATCTAGTCGTTGGATATGTTCCATATAGCTCCTTCTAGGTCAGCCTCGTGGTCTCCTACCAGTCGGCCTCACCTCTATTCGTTTTCTTGGCACTCTGTCTTCTCCCATTCTATAGACGTGTCCATACCATCGGAGCTGTCGGTGTTCAATCACTGATTTTACTGAGGGGATCTGAAGTTCTTCTCTTATTCTTTCATTCCTTATCCTATCTCTCCTAGTTTTGCCCAATATTCTTCGCAAAAATCTCATTTCAGCAGCCGTATTCCTGCTCATTTGCTCGTCTTGGGTCACCCAATTTTCACTTCCACGTAATAGTGTTGGAAGATATATTGCTTTAAATATTTCAGAATTCATAAAAGGAATATAAAATCATTTAATACAATTTCGCCCTCATAGCTCTAAAAATGTTGGAATTTTAACTCGAGAAGTTTATTTTTTTTATGTTGGAATAAATGTAGAGAATATTTAGAGAGTTTAATTAAATTCAAGCAAGGTCAGATAAGCTTCATGTGTATTAATATTATAAATTAAACACTGGAGTTAATTATTGAAGGATTTGGGTGTTTAATACTCTCCCGAACAATTATTCACTTAGTTAAAAGGCTATAATTGGAAAGCTCTTAGCAATTATGTTAGTATGAGCTACGCAAAAAAGAGCTCAGTTGGAAAGTATTTGAGGGAGTAACGCCAAACCAAAGTAGTTACAATTTCGTGGTTGCTTTAAAAGAAATACTGTATTTTTATTCTAAACATATAATGATTTTATAAAGTATTTTTTTTTAATTATGAAGAAACTGATCAGGGTTGCGGTAAAAAAAAACAAAAATATTTATTTGACGACGTTTCAACCCACTTTGTTGAGCTTTATCAGGATTAAAAAGATACAAAAACAAAAGTTTAGTTAAAATTCCCCACAGACTTCGACGGATGGATTTTTTTCAATTGTCTATGTGTGTTTTTTAAATTTTTGTATGAATCCATTTTTTGTATTTTTTTTTTTAAATAAACACATTTTCATATTTAAAAAATTAACATTTTGAATTTTTACTGCACAAAAATCCAGTCTTTTTTTTATCACGCAGCATATATTGAAAAGAGTAGGCATAAATTGAATAACAAACACTTCTCTGGAAGTTCATTTGGGATTTTTTTTTTTTTTTTACTAAAATTATAATATAACCTACAAAACATTATCAGTAAAAAGAATTATTTTCAAAATGGTGATTATAATTTCAGAACTGTCATTCAGAAGAGTATTAACTATCTATTTCGAACTTACGTTTGAAAATTACTGTCGAAAGGATCAATCCAAAAACTGCTCCGCATGCTGTAACAAAGATTAATTACCAAATTAAAATAACATTCGAACATTTAATAAGAAGAATTGATGACTAAATTAGTTATGATACGGTATTGTGGGGTAGGAATCACTACCTGAGTAATTAGTTACGATAAGACAGTAGGGGTATTCACGATCTTTAGTTTAACATGTTAAATGGAAAAACTCATGTTAAATGGAGACTGACGTCACGCAACAGACCAGCTGAGCTCGTCACCGTTTTGTTCATTGTCGTGTTAGATTACTTGCTCGTATTTTGTGTTAGTATAGCTTTGGATGTTTTTAAAACCAATAAAGCAATGGATGACAATAATAATAATAATGTAATGACAGTTGTAAATTAGCTCATCTTGATTCTCTTCCTCACAAGTCAGAAGATCTACAAGGCACTCAGTAGCCAAACTTTCACAAAACTTCTACTTTTCACTTACTTTAAGCATGTTGTAATAAATTACTTTAATCAAAACTTAGAAGTAAACAATAACATGAAGTTTTGGAAGGAAAAGTTATAAACAAGTTGCTCAGAAAATCCGCTAGGAGCTCTTATGCATTTAACATTTACCACGACTCTAAATAGGGCTGCTCACAATCCTGTACTTATATTTAAGATAGTAAAACATTTTACATTTAACACATCATGAATACCCCAAATGGTGATAATATAAATAGTTAAAAAAAAATAAAAATAAAACGCCCCCGAACTGCCATGCAACAACAATTTGACAATTAGCCATATTTTCGAAGAAATCCTATATTTATAAGCCTCAATAGCTTAGGATCAAATCCCAATATTTCAAAAACTCTCAGAGACGGTTTTTAAACAATAAAACTAGTTCTTTAAATAAAATAAATTGTATTTCATTTTAGTCTCAAAATAATTTTTATTTCTTCATACGTTCGACGTTTCGGCCAATTCGTCCTTCCTCAAGGACAATCTCCATACAATTTTAGAACCAAATTAGTTTTTTTAAAAACTAGGTCATTAATATTTTTTTTAGTCCACAATCACGATTGATATGGTAAATTATAGTAGTGAAGGTTGTCTGTGATTAAAACTTTTAATTTAATATGTTGAATTGACAAAATAGGGTAATTGTGAACTGAAATTTATGACCTGGAAATAGCCTGCATAAAATGTTTAAAAAAATTAATGTGGTTATAAAATTGTGTTGAGATTGTCCTTGAGGATGGCCGAAATGTCGGACTTAAAAAGAAATGTAAATTGCTTTTATATAGTGTTTTCTTAAACATAAAATAAAAAATAAAACTAGTATTTTTAAAATTGATAGGTTTACTACCTACCACAAATATAACATCGAAAAGACAACAAATAAATAATAATAAAATTTAAAAAAATAAATAAAACAAATATAAGCAAAATTAAATAAGGAATAAAAAGTGTTTATGACCAATGATGTTTTACGCTACTAAACAAAAACAAACTTCAGAATAAATTTAAGTACTTCTTCAATTGCACTGTAATAACACTAAGATAACCATCAAATGGTCAAAAATATAAGAATTCAGTTGTTTTGAACAACAATTACACTAAAGTAATTGTAATTGTGTGAAATTAGTTGCAATTACCCCATATTATCACTGTAATTGTAATGGAGATTATCAATTACAGTTACTTCTTGGTGCTAATTAATGCAATTGCAATTATAATTACTTTTCAACCTTAGTGATTGAAATAACATTTAATTTATGAACATTCATATATATGAACTGAGTTTATTTTAACATATTTCTTATGAGCAGAAATCCTAAAGGTGCCTATACACGTTTGCCAAACAATGGCAAATTTGCGCAACTGCCCCCCCCCCCTTTGAATGTCAACGTGATCATTCCTTTAATTATTCTCTTGTGTGTCGAATGGAAACGGTAGGGAAATTCAGTTGCCATTTGCTGGACAAATAAAATGGAATATTGAACAGTTTGATATTTCCACTCCTTTTCTAAATGGTGGTATTAACTAAACTAAAATCCCTAAAGGTGTACCTTCTGCTATCAATACTTAAAAATTAAAGAGAGCACTTTGTAGATTTAAAAAGGCCCTCAAAATGTATTGAATGAATTGATACGTTCATCAATGCCAATGGTTGTCATTAAGTTAAATAAATAAAACATAAGCTAGAAACTGATATCACTAAACCAGATACAAGGATTAGAAGATAAAATCTTGAAAGTGGATGGAAAAGTTTTTTTTTTTTTTTAAATTAAGTTTATAAAACATTTTAGGTATATTTTTCTTTTCTAGTAATATATTTGTGATAAAAAAAAAAATCTTAAAAGGCTGCTACACATTTTCCCAACTATGTCAAATTCTCTCATTCGCCAAAAACGTGTGTATAGGTTATTTGGATCGGCTGATACAGGTTGGCTTAAATTTGGAGTCGACCAGTCTAGAGTCCGTTTTTGGGCACATTAAAGGGCGTTTGGACAAACATTTGTACTATATCCAAACGTCTGTAAATATTTAGTATTATTTTGAACTGCTATAAATAAACATTATACTCTCTGAGTTTTAATTTTTTAATATTTAACATTATATATTTTTAAATTCCATCTCAAATCACCTTTACCCATCGTCGTAAACCTACTTACTGCCCTACAGTTTCATTTAATGATATTACTATTACCCCTGTCGAACAGATCCGCTACCTTGGACTACATTTGGACAAGCGATTAACCTGGAGTCCACACTCCAGACTGAAAAGACAGGAAACTGCAGGACAATTTCGACTATTACAGCATTTACTAGACAAATGGTCTAAACTTCCAACACATCACAAA